>NW_020691671.1:0-2098 GCF_002925995.2 Terrapene triunguis
CTATAGGCTTTGGGGCAGGGGATGGGAGGAGACTAAAGGTAGAAGACACTTGTCTGCTTAGGGATATTGATTCTCCCTGGGTGGAGAGACAAAGAGGGGTCATAAACAGCCAATGGTCAGGAGAGGGGGACACAGAGCCCACGGGGGGAGCAGAAGGGAAGGTAGAGAGATGTAAGAAGCCCCTGGCACAGAAGTGGTGTTGAACACAGAGTTGCTATCATAGAAGGGGTGGATGGCAGTAGGCCCTAGTGTGGAATGCAGGGATGGGGTCATTGCCCCCAGCCCCTGCCAGAGGCAGGGCATAGTGGTGCAGAGAGGCCCTAGTGTTTTGGGGGGAGGGTAGAGGGGAAGAACAGACACAAGACCTAGGCTTGGTAGGACCCCATGGGGGATGCACAAGGTGGAACATGTGTGTTGGAAGGGGGACACAGAGGTGCGGGGATGTGGCAGAGGCCTTCAGGAAAGAGGGAAGAATGAACAAAATCGTGGGAGCCACGTAAGGTTTTTATTTTAAAAGTTAACGATACAATACATCCAGTGCCTGCTTGTATGTGTTTTTACTGTTTGTAAGCTTGTGTTTGACACATGCCGTTCATATCAACACAGGTCGTGATGCTGGGGGGGGATGGGGCTGAGCTTATTTCTCTTTCCCTCCCCACAAATAAGGTTTGCCAATTTTGGTTGGATGTGTTCCTTGAGGTTTCATCATATGATCTACTCTTTGTCCTGGAGTCTCCAGGAATTCATCTTGGAGGGTTGGCAACCCTACATCTTGGGGCTAAATGACCCCCCCAGTGAGAATTGCAATAGCTGTCCACATGTAATAGGGGATCAGCAGACAAAGGTCCCTGCCTCAGGGTGAAGCTTCAAAAGGCTGAATTCTTTGGGTTACATTTGCATATGCCACCCAAACTGTAGAAAGGAGTCACTCACAGGTTAGGGGGGTGTTTTGTTTGAGCTAACAGCTGTTATAAACTTGTGGCCTTGTTGAAGTTGGGTTGATCCCTGGTAAGCTTATTAGTATGCATATAGCTTCTTTGATTGTTGTGATATACTTCCTCTGTAATGCTTTTTCCTTAAGAATAAATGTACTTGTCTAGCAAGGGCTGTGTGGTAGCTTAACTGTGGGCAATTAGCTATTTTATAGGCTCTCACAAGCCAAAACAGGTCCTCTTCAGCAGTCTGACTTGCTGGGGAATTCAGTATAGGCAGGGAACTGTGCAGCCTGGAAAAAATCCTGATCAGGAAGGAGAGAGACACACATCCTCCACCCAAGTGATGTGACAGTGGGAGAGGCTGCAGTTTGAGCCAGGGGACTTTGCAGGACCCTAGAGGGGGAAGGCAGGTGCCCTGAACTGTGACAGCTGCTTATGGGGGTGTAACGTGGTCAGCAGGGTGTGACCACCTGCCTGAGGCCAGATCATCACCGTGGGACTTAGCAGCCCTGGACCTATGGAAAATTCTGTGTCCGCTCTGCAGCCCAGGCTATGGGGCTGACACGTGGTGAGAAGTGGGTCATTGCATCACCCACGTGTGGCTTCTGCTGTCTACCCCCTCTCCCTTCTCCCCATCCACCGCAACTTCCATCATGATTTTCTAGTTCTCTCAGCCGCAGCCTGGGCTAACGCCCCCTGGCGGCCAAGGGGAGGAACAGGACGGCCCTATCACCAGCCCAGGGGAAGGAGGGAACGCACGCGCAGTGCTGCCTCCGAGACGCCCCGGAGGGAGGGCGGGGGGGGGGGGGAAGGAAACTGGACGCATGCGCAAAGGCAGAAGCTTGGGGGTTGTTTTCCCCTTAGAGTAGGCAGCGGTGTGGTGGCCGCACGCGCAGTGGTAAGCAAATGAGCCTCGCGTCACAAGGCAGGAGGAGGGAGGTAAGCTGCGCCTGCGCAATGTTTGTTGCTGGCTCCCCGCCCGCGTGTGGAGGAGGGGACGGGAAGCCGGAAGGGCCAGAAGTCGCTGTTTTGTTGGTCAGCGATGGGTCTTTTCGGGAAAACGCCGGAGAAGCCGCCCAAGGAGCTGGTAATGGCCCGGGGCGGGGGGCACCAGGGGGAGAAGGCGCGTTCCCAAGCCCCCCGGGAGGGTGGGGGACAAGGGC
>NW_020691672.1:0-4350 GCF_002925995.2 Terrapene triunguis
CCCCCCACATCCCGATATTTGACCTGGGTGATCTGGTCACCCTAACTCTCCTCGACTGGCCAGGGCTGAAGGAGCACAGGATTTGGCCCAGTCTTAAAAAAATAATAAAAAAATTTGTAGACCTTCCTGACAAACCCATCCAAACAGTAATTTATATTTTCTAAGTGTCTTTCATAGTGCTGAGCCCTGAAGGGCTCTGGGAGTGGAATGCTGTGAATTTTCCACTCACTCAAATGGGAATTTCCTTTGATCCCTTCCCAGTTCAACACTACAAAGTTTTGTTGCCATATCGCTATTGTGGAAAAAATCCACACCTCTGATTGACATAGCTATGGCAGCAAAATCCCCCATATAGACTCAGCTATAATGGGAAAAGAGCCCATTTGCCAGTATAGTTTGTCCTTTAGGAAGGTGGTTTAACTATACCATCAAAAAACTCCTTTTGCTGGTGTAAGCTATGTCTTCACTAGGAGGCTCTGCTGGTATAGCTATATTGGTAAAGCCTTTCTAGTATAGACAAGCCTGAGGCTCAACAATTTTTCACTTGCACCTAAAGTAACTGGATGAGTGGATCAGAGAGAAAAGTTCATCAATAAAAAGTTGACTTCTCCTTGACTTACATTGCTGGTCGTGTTAAAATAGATGAACTGTCTAGCCATGGTCCTGACGTGTTCTATGGAGATGAGGCTGGCAACCTCCAACTGCAATGAGTAAAGTGATTAAAATAAACAAAGGAATGTGTGGTGGGGGTTTTAAGCTGACTGACTTATCAGAAACAGATTGTTAACAAAATGAGAAAAAATTATGAAAGTGTATCATGAAGAAAGGGGGGTGAAATCCAGCTGGGGGGTGCCCAGATGCAGACCAGTACAGGGGGACCCCCATCTGGGACACTATATGTGTGGCCTGTACCGAGCTTATTAAGACTCCTCTCCCCAGACTGGTGTGGAGGAAGCAGGGGCAGCAGCAAGACAGGGATGAGGCACCCTCATACATGCGTGATGTCATGGGACTCTATGTTCTTCTGTTTTGACTCTGGTAGAAAAAGGGAAGAACCGGGGAACTTGTTTAGATATTGACAAATCCACTCCTCCCGGTTTAAACCAGGCAAGTGTCAATCTTAATAGCATCAGTTCAGAGTCATATGTGCTTATTTTAGTGACAAAGATACTTTTCCCCTTCTTTTTATTCCCGTTAGCAGTGCAGAGTCGACACAGCCAAATTATGTACCATCTCACATATCAGTAGTTTAGCAAGTTCCAGTTGCGAGGTGTGATCCTGTCATCTATTGGATTATATCTTAGTGGCAAAAAAGGTGCATTTACATCAAAATACCTATCTTGATTTAAAATCCTAGCATAGACAAGGCACAAGTAGTTTTTACCTTGATGTAGCTAGTTGAGGTCAATGCTAAGCACTTTATCTGGGGTTGTTGCTGACTAACTACATCAGATAAAAACTACAGTACCATGTCTCCATTAGGAGTTTACATTAAGTGGGGCGTTTCTATGTAAAAAAACATGCCTGTTTTGCAGTGAAGACAGTCTTACCCCATGTGCTACCCTGTTGAATAACACCAAATGGAAACTGTGTTTAGAGAAACCTTTTGCTTTGAAATCACACTGCAGGGCCAGCATGCTGCTTTCCTGGAGATAGCCTGAACAGCGATAGGACAGGACAGGACAGCCAAGCAGTTACACTAACCTGAGCATAAGAAACAATGTGGTATCGAATGAGCTCCAGACGTTTCCATGCACCCTGCACAAACGAACAAAGGACTTTTTTTAACCCAATACAGATAGCACAAATCTGATCTGCTTTAACACAGCACCGATAAAATAAGGATATTTTTATCATTTACCTGAGTCTTGAAAATGTCTGTATTATTAGTGATGCTCCTCTGAAATCCAAATAGTGCTCTCCTCACTGCATCTAGTCTGTCCTAGAGGTTACTCTCATCTGGTCTCTGTTCTTGTGCTTTCACCCTCATTTCCTTTTGGGGGCGACCTTTTATTTGCTGTGCATTTCCTGCTAGATGTTCCCTAGGATCAGTGCGCAGAGGAAACCATCCTCCTCCCACCCCCGTGTTGATCTTCCCTTTCCACCCAGATGAAGTGGGAAATGTTGGGGAGGTGCTAGTGAGGGACATGTATCGTCTCCCAGCTCCAGCAGCAGTAAATCTACCCAAAACGTAATGAAGCCTGAAGCTGCATTAACTCAGTGTCCCCTCTGTGCTGTGAAATCTCCCTTTAAAGAGTCTCTGAGGTCAGCTCCCAGGGAAAGCCTTGTCACTATGGTTTCAATGGAGCCATGCTACCAGGAAATCAGAATGGGAGCAGGTGGCTGTAGCCAGTGGGGGTTCACAATGTCTCTCTGTAAGGGACAGAAACTCTGCACCCCAACCCTTGGATGGAAGAATTCAGCAGATCATACTTTGTTCCCACATTTGCAAGGAGATGGGCTGATCTAGCCTTTTCTATCAGGAACTTGTAGGACAGTGAATTTTCCAGCCTTCACTTTGGGAGCAAGTAGAAGGGGAGAGGATGGATTAAGGGGGTGAGGACATTTTTGCCTAAACATGAAAATATTAGCAAAAACTAGGAGGAGGATTAGATAAATCTAGTTTCTGAAAATGTTGTATTTTCTTGTTCCTTAGCATGAAAGTTCCACTTTAAAGCTGCTTAGAAGCATGGAAATTACCATCTGGTTCAGACCCAAGGCCCATGTAGCCCAGTATCCTGTTTCTGATGCCTCAGAGAAAGGTGTAAGAACCATGCAGTTGGCAGTTGTGGTGTAATCTGTCCCTCACATTAGCCTGGGTGGTATTCAGTCTGCAGGGAGCTTATGACCCTTTGGGATTTGCCATGGTGATGATGACTACATTAGCTCTTTTCCTGATTGCTGATAGAAAAAGATTGACTTAAACCTAGAAGCACAAAAGCTTAGTTTTATCAACACCAAAGCTGTAAAAGACTGATCTGAATTATCTGAAGAGTTATACCTCTGTAGAAAGCAGGTAGTCCAGTGCTCCATCTTTCATGTTATCCAAAGCATTGTTGTTTGGAACAAAGATTGTGTACGGTCCACCATCCTGCTCCAAGACCAGTCCCAGGATAGTTTTCTGTTTTTTATTAAAAAAAAAAAAAAAAAAAAAAGGGAAATTACATACTAGCTTTGTTGTGCATTTAAAAATAGCTTTATAGAATTCCACTTCTATATTCTTACCTCTAACATGGATCTAAATCGGCTGTATCTTCTATTGTCTTGAATCACTGTCATTATGGTCTCCTAAAAATGTATTTTTAATTTTTGTTACATTATAGTTAAATTAGAAATGAAATAACTAATGCATTTAAAATTTATCCATTACATGATCTTAAGTGTATTATCAATAGTAAAACATACTTTCATGCTCATAAAATCCTTGTTTACAAATACTTGAATTATTGAATGAGTCTCAGTCGTTAAAGACCTGGCTGTATTTGTTGTTTTCATTTATTATTTGTATTGCTGTAGGACTCAGACACGCCAGCTGAGAGCAGAGCCCCAGTACGAGGCACTGTACTTTCACATAGTAAGAGATGGCCCTACCCCGAAGAATTTACATTCCAAATCCACAAGACACACAAAGGATGGTAGTATTGAAGGATTATTATCTGTGTTTCCCAGTAAGGCAGTGAAGTACAGAGAAATTAAGTGTCTTGCCCAAGATCACACAGGAACAGGTGTCTTGAGAAGGTATCTGAGGTTGGGCACTGAAAAATGGAGACAACCAAAATTAGTGGTTATTTTTCAAAATCCATGGTCTTCAGTATTTTGGTTGCTGGTTGAACTTAACTCAGGTCAGGAGTTACCCAAAAGTCACTACCATCTAATGGCTGTTCTGGGATATGTGTTGATGGTTTTAGTCCAGTCCCCAGTGGACAGGTGTCCACATGTCAAAAATCATCATTACAACTGACCCTTTCATTGATCATCTCAGCAGAGAAGTAAATGTCTGAACGGCATGAAAACTACATTACCCCCTGTTACTTTGGAGGCTGTCCCTGCAGGTAGGCTTGCCAACTTTCTACTCACACAAAACCGAACATCCTTGCCCTGCCCCGCCCCTCCTCCAAGGCCCCACCCCTGCTCACTCCATCCCCCCTCCCTCCGTCGCTTGCTCTCCCCACCCTCACTCGCTCATTTTCACTGGGCTGGCTCAGGGGACTGAGGTGCAGGAGGGGGTGTGAGGGCTCTAGCTGGGGTGCAGCCTCTGGGGTGGGGGTAGGGATGAGGGGCTTGGGGTGCAGGAGAGTGTTCCGGGCTGGGATCGAGGAGTTCAGAGGGTGGGAGGGGGATCAGGGCTGG
>NW_020691673.1:0-4590 GCF_002925995.2 Terrapene triunguis
ATTTACATTAATTCTTATGGGGAAATTGGATTTGCTTAACATCGTTTCGCTTAAAGTCGCATTTTTCAGGAACATAACTACAACATTAAGTGAGGCGTTACTGTATAAAACATGGACTCTTCAGAAATTCTTTAATTGTTGATTTGGTTTAATTTTACATTAGGCTATGGACTCATTAAAGCCGTTCTTACATTCTAAAAAGGAGAAGGAGAGCCTTGGAGGTGTATTTCCCTTTCCCCCCATGGAAGGGGAAAGGTAATGATACCTTTTATTTTAGGCCCTTGAGGGGCAATCATTCCACCTATATTAGCCATTGTTGAAATTATTTAAAATCTGCATGCACCTATTGTGACACTGCACCCCATATATGTCATAGTGATATTATTATAATATGGCTATGGAATAATTATGATGTATTTTGTACAAGATAGGTCATGTGAGGCATCACTGGAAAAGTTATGATTTGCTGAATATGATTATCCTATTTGTATGCATGTATCATTTTTTATCTGAAGTTATGAATATTGACTAGGGATCTGTATTTCAAATAGGCTTACTCTGGAAAACACCCACAGCCAGCCTTTCAGGTACAACAATGAAGAAGCCAGACAGCGCTAATGGCCCATCAGCAAAGACAATGGACTGTGGAATAGTTTAACTTTCCTGTGGGCGTTTTGGCCAGTCTGTAAGCAATGACTGCTATAACACTGCAAGGTCATGTGACCAGACCACATGTCTCTGGACTCCATCTTGGGATGAAAGTATTTTTCCACAAACCGGTCTGAGAACCAAGTTTTGAAACAAAGGGTTCCTGCCATATGCTAAAACTATATAAGGCAGGGAGTGACATCATCTGTGGTTCTTCACTCCCCACACAAGAAGACTCTTGGAAAGTCCTCAGGAACAAAGACTGAACTGGGGGAAGTGCTGGACCCAGGCTAAAGGGATTTCTATCCTGTGTATGAAAGACCCGGGGTTTCCAAGCTGTAAATAAAGTGCAGCTTGCCCCTTAAGAATCTTCAGCCAGCTTGTATCATCTCTCAGAGTGAGAATCTGCTAGTTCATATCCTATCTTTCTAGTATCTTAGACTTAGTTTGCGTTTTGTTTATTTACTAGGTAATCTGCTTTGATCTGTTTGCTATCACTTATAATCACTTAAAATCTATGTTTTGTAGTTCATAAACTTATTTTATGTTTTAATCCAAACAAGTGAGCTTTGACTGAAGTGCGTGGGGAAAATCTCTGCTTGGTTACCACAAATGTGCATTGTTCTCTTCAAATTGAGGGAGAGGCGAACCAGGTATTAAACCAGGGATAGGCAACCTATGGCACGCGTGCCGAAGGCAGCACGCGAGCTGATTTTCAGTGGCACTCACACTGCCTGGATCCTGGCCACCGGTCCGGGGGCCTCTGCATTTTAATTTAATTTTAAATTAAGCTTCTTAAACATTTTAAAAACCTTATTTACTTTACCTACAACAATAGTTTAGCTATACATTATAGACTTATAGAAAGAGACCTTCTAAAAACGTTAAAATGTATTACTGGCATGCGAAACTTTAAATTAGAGTGAATAAATGAAGACTCGGCACACCACTCCTGAAAGGTTGCCGACCCCTGTATTAAACCCATATACTGGCCAGATTTGACCAGGCCAGGAAGGCATTGCTCTGGGGTCCCAGGCTGGGAAGCTGGTGGCTAGAGAGCCTGCATGTAACTGCAGCTGGGTGTGTCCCTACCTGTATGAAAGCTGGTGAAAGTGCAGAGTGTCACAGCAGCACAGTGTGAGAGGGAGTCCAGGCTGGTGGGTCAGAGGGCTCAGTGGTACACCAGTTCCAGGTGACACCCCAGGGGGAACCCGTCACACTTATAAATATCAATTTGTGGCTTAACTTTTTCTCCCCCAAAACTGGTAGAAAAATACTAACTACTTAGCCGTCTCAGTTATATAAATAGGGTTGTGTTTTGTTTTGATTTTTTGAGCCATGCCACTAATGTCTTAATTCATAAAGCATTGAAGAAGCCATTAGTTCTGGTTCACAGTAATGGTTAAACAATTCAGAGTAATCAACTATTACCAACAATAAAGGCTAACTGTAATATGCTACCTTTTTATACCCATGCATCCTACCTGCTTTGGGTAAAAATGTGACTACAAGTCAAATTACACACAGAGCCCTGAAAAAGCACGTGGCTGGTTTTCAATTTAGAGGTCAGCATATTGTTCTGACACATTCACAGCTTTGGGCAAGGTTTTTCAAAGCATGAGGGTTAATAATTCAAGAAACAACGATTTAGCACCACGTTTTTCACCTTCAGTATGACCAGGAGCCCAAACCTAGTGGCTCAAGAAGTACAAATGACTTTCCATACTGTGTTTGTGTAATAACAACCACCCATCAGTTTGGCATGGGTTGAACACAGATACTGAGAACCTGAAAGGGGAAAGTAGAATGAAAGCATGATACTGAATTAATGTCTTCATCTTGGCAATCTTGCAAATTTGAAAGCAGGGCAAGAACCAATGTCACAGGTATCAGGGAAAAGCTTTACTTTTACAGTGTTTGTGAACTGATGGAAAGTTAAAGCTGGTTCTTTGTGTAGATGTCACAATTCAACTTGGAGTAAATTTAAGGAGTCAGAGGCTCTTGACAAAAAACATACAGATGAATTACCAAGCCTATAAAGGTCAGCGGGAGAGTGACTAAACTACTAATCTAGTTTCAGTCTCACTCTTTTTCATAACAACCCATCAAGGTAAAGTTCACCGATGATGTAATGTCACACAGAATGGCAGCAACACATACAATTGGTCACAAGAATTACTATAGGTACAAAGAGTGTTCCACTACTGTCACTGTGCAACTTACTGTACATATCGATAACACGAAGAAATTAACACATTCATAAATATATATATATGGTATCATGTGAGGGTCAGGATTCTTATAGAAACATTACTGACCATTTGCTAATTAATGTGTCTGTTTACCCAAACACTTGGTTTACTTTTCCACCATGATCACAATCACCCCTTCTTCTTTCCTTGTCACCACCTCCACGTCTGTAGACCTATCCTCTCCAGCTCATACCATTTTCCTCTTCTAGCTCTTTTCTCCTCTGAACAACACTGCACCAAACTCTTCCCATCCATGTAGCCATCATCGCTGCCCTCCTCATCCTTCCCAACCACCTTCCCATCTGATTTTGACTCCTAGCTTTCCCCAATCAACATCAACTTCAGTTTCTATAGTGATATTCCATCTGACTGCTTAGTCTCCTGCTTCTTCATCCTCATCTGCCCACTTGATCATCAATACCGAGTTCACTCTCCAACACACCAAAATGACCACTTTCTTGACCTTGCCTTCACTAAATACTCAAAAGTCTCCCAATACCAGTTTCCTCAGTCCTACAGCACTACCTGCTGTCTTTTCCACCAAGCACTTTTGTGATCGTCAATCAATCTATGTCCATGACTTCTCTGCCACTCTCAACCTCCTCTTCCATGCTTTCCCCCCCCACTTGACTCGGTTGTCTACTCACTCCACTCCACTGTCCAAATCATGCCGGACTCTTCTGCCCCTCTCTCCCACAGCAACGTCTACCCCCACAACCTCAGTTCACACACACACACCCAGCATCCATTTCCTCTGCTCTTGCAACACAATCTGAGCACCTCTCAAAAAAAGACTCCATGACCAAAACAGATTTCTTACACTACCAAATGATTTTCTCCTTCATCTGTTCTGCCATCCTCTTCATCAAGCACTACTTATCCATTCCCTTTGAATCCCACACCACAGTCCCAGCAGTTTATTCACTCCTTTTGACTCCCTCCAAAAATCCTCCCCCGGGGCCCTCCATGAGCAGGATATTGCCAACCTTTCCCCTCCACAAATCACTCTCATTCGCCACTCATCACTCTCTCTTCTCCCTTTTCCTGTCTCATTGAAAGTTCTCGCTTGCTTTCCTCCTCCACCCTCTACACTTGCCACAGCGACCTAACCCCCTCCCACCTTGTGATCGTCCTGGCCACAACTCAATGCCGCCTTCACCTTCATTAACCTTTCACACTCATCAGGCTCCTTCCCGTCACAATACAAGTAGACTATTGCCTTCCCCATTCTAAGAACACCCAGCTTTGAATCCCCCTGTATTTCCAACTACTGACTAACCTCTCCCTTCCCCTCCCAACCCATTGAACAAGTTGTCTATAACCACTGCCTTGAGTCCCTCTCCTCCAATCAAGATTTCTTAGATTGGAAGCTCTTTGGGCCAGGTATCTTTTATTCTGTGTTTGTACAGCACTTAGCAGGGTAAGGCTTCAATTCTGATTGAGGCCTCTAGATGCTAGCATAGCACAAATAACTCATAACACTAAATGTCAGATACTTGTTTGTTATACTGTAATAAGCTACAAAACTAATAACTTTACTAAAGGCCTTTTAAAATGATTTATAAGTATCCATTCTGCAGAAGTCACATGGCAATATTCTGTGATGGTTTATTCTAGAAGGAATATCACTTGTACACAGGGCCGGCTCCAGGGTTTTTGCCGCCCCAAGCAGCCCAAAAAAAAAAAAAAA
>NW_020691674.1:0-3338 GCF_002925995.2 Terrapene triunguis
GCCCCAAGCACCTGCTTGCTGGGCTGGTGACTGGAGCCGGCCCTGCCAGCTCCTGTAGTATCATCAATGTCAATAAATTCTAGAAAATGCTGTCTGACAGTCAACATTGCAGGGACATTTTCACTAGGTTCTGTTGTTGTTACAAAACACACCATTAAAGTCATTTGTTCCATATGGCTGATGTCAGGTGTGCAGTCCAGAATAACAGAGTAATATCTTGCTGACTTCAGATCTGCCACAATCTTCTGTTTGACTTTTGTTGCCAGTAACTATATGATCTCATTTTGAATTGTTTTTCCAAAGTAGTGTTGTGTGTACATTTCTTGGGTGGTGACTCTTCTTAGATGCTCCTGGAATACAGCATCAAACTCAGCCATCACCTCCACAATTTTAAGGAAGTTTCCATTGTTTGGCACATACAGCTGATCTGAAGTGCCACGCAGTGCTAGGTTTTGGGTAGCAAGCATTCTCACACTGGCAATGAGCCTTTTCAGAACATTTTGCCAGTAAAGAGACTCTGATGCAATCTTCGCTTGACGCTGATCATCTATGGTGGCCTTTAACCTTAGTCTCATCTCAAGCTCTTTCCACCTATGGAATAATGCTCTCTGGTGATTTGCTCCCTTCTCATGGCATGCCAGATTTCTAGCCAGATTTTTCCAGTCCTTTGTTCCTGTAGAACCCAATGTGGCTGGAACATTAGACTGGAAGAGTTTGCAACAAAAACAGTATGCAGCATTCTGGGTTTTTGAGTACATAAGCCATGGCCTCCACTTTTTCACCATTGGGGATTTCACGCCAGTAATGTGTTGGATGGAAACTTCTATTTTCATTGTTTTTGGGGAACATGAAGTTTTTCACTTGCTTTGGCCCATGCAGTACAAGGAAGTCCCTCAGGCTACTGCTCAAATGGATCCACAGTCCTGGATCATCTAGACTTAAGGAAATAAACTCAGCAGCAGCTGTTTCTTGCGCCTCCACCACACTCTTCTCTGATCTACACTTTTCTTCAGGAATGTGCATGGTTACATCCATTTGCGATGGAGATATGGATGCTGCAGTAGCTGCCAGGTCACCTGCACTCTGACTAACTGGAAGATCAGGCATCTCCTCACCACTCACATCCTTACTGGGGCCGGAGAGCTCACTGTGAACATTTGTGTCTATGTATCTCAGGAGAGCTCCTTCCTGCTTAGATAGAAAAGCTTTCTTTGCTTTCTTTCTTTTTTGAATGCTGCCCCGGAGGACACTCATGACTGCAGTTCTATGCCAGCTATAGTGGCTCTCAACACTCAATTGAAGGGGACAAATAAGCAGGCTGGTAGCAGGGCCTGAGTGAGGGAAGATATCAGCGTCTTAAAGGCCTAACTGGCTCCAACTACTTCAGTTGACTGCCTGTTCTCCTCAAGTGGGTTCAGGGAAGCAGCAGGAAACAGGACGCTCCCTGAGAAGCGGGTGTTAATTAGTCCTCCTCTCTCTCCCTGCAGCTCCTGCTGCTTTCTGTTATTCCCTCTCATCTTTTCTCCTGCCTGCCTGTTATGTCTCTTGTGCCCTCCTTCTCTCTCTCCCTGCAGCTCCTGATGCTTTCTGTTATTCCCTCTCACCTTTTCTCCTGCCTGCCTGTTATGTCTCTTGTGTCCTCCTTCCTCCAGCACAGCACTCCACCATCTCTGTGCATCTAGAGCAGAGAGAATACATATGCACCAGCAGCAGACACAATTTTCTACACTCTGGGTCCTAGTGGTGTCCCCCCCCCCTCTAGTCTGGCACCTGAGGCGGCTGCCTCAGTTCGCTTCATGGTAAGGCCACCCTGATAACAAGAGGGATAAAAATTTAAAAAGTACAAAGGAATACTGGGCTAGATAATCAGCTGGTATAAAATAATGTAGCTCCTCTGACATAAATGGAACTACACCAGTTTTCATCAGCTGAGGATCTGGACATTTAGAGTTTTCTCTCTATACTAGTAAATCTCAACTGTGGTTTGCAGAGGCAAGAGCACTTGCTGATAGTATGCAGAGTTAACCAGTCAGATGATGTTAACTCTTCTTTGTTTCCATATGTCAAAGCTCTTCCAAAAGAACAGTAGCTATTAGACTCTGTAAAACTGACAAAGTGGTTTTCTAAATATTTTTATAAGAAATGTTAAAGACAGTTAATACTGTCAAATTGCTTAGTATAGAATTTGCAGTATGGTCTGCATTTCCATCAAACATTATATACTGAGCCAATTGTTCATTTTGCTGTCTAGATACCTGCCTGAGATTATGAATGATGGGCTGACCAACCAGATCAACAATCCCGAAGTAGATGTGGACATCACAAGGCCCGACACCTTCATACGGCAACAAATCATGGCCCTAAGAGTCATGACTAACAAACTGAAGAATGCATACAATGGAAATGATGTGAACTTCCAGGATACAAGTAAGCAACTGATTTTGTGAACAAACATATCCTCCAAACAAATTCATAAACCCACCCCATCAGGGCCATTATAAATTATAATAACTCTCCTTAGTTATAGTAATCTGCTAAGTATACTTTATTCCAGATGGTCCTGGGCTGGAAAAGTGAAGCAATGTAAGGGTTTGTCTACATAAGACAGTTTAGCCTAAGGTGTGAATTTAGGCCATGTCTATACTACAGGGACTATAGAGGCATGGCTACTTCACTATAGCTATGCCGGCATAACCTCATAGTGTCAATCCAGTCTATAGCAATGGAAAGGATTTTTCCAGTGCTGTGGGAACACCATCTACCTGAGTGACAGTAGCTAGGTCAAGGAAGCATTCTAGCTGTGTCTACACTGGGGGTTAGGTCAGCGTAGCTACGGGGCTCAGGGTTGTAGATTTTTCACACCCCTGAGCACCATAGTTATGCCAATCTCAATTTTAAGCATAGGCCAGACCTCACACTGATTTAGTTAAACTGGTGCATCCCACAGTGTGAACATGCTTATTTCAATTTAATTTAAGTAAATTGGAAGCTAAATCACAATTGTCTGTTAAACCACGGTAAGTGTCCACATGGAGGTTTGCGCCAGTCTAATTAATTAGTTTATCTGGCAAAACTTTCCCACGTAAACAAATACTAAAATTGCTTCAGTGATATCATTCCCTTCTCAAGGTTGACCATTTACTGGCTAGAATCCCTGCTGAAAGTTGTTACTGATCAAGTTCCACATTCAAGTTCTCAATCAAAGAATACAGTGTACTCCACGATCTTCATATTAGTAAAAGTCATCAAGGAGAAATCATATATGGGTGGAGTTCTGTGGTCTTCATGAGAAGGTATCAGTTTATACTTTTCAAGATCAGACTCACGCAGTATTTTTT
>NW_020691675.1:0-1947 GCF_002925995.2 Terrapene triunguis
GCATTCGTGGGTCCCAGAGCTGGGCTCTGCCCTTGAGGCCAGTCCAGCAACCTCTGACAGCTGCACCATATTCTACAGTAACAGCCCAGGACACTGCAGTGTCCCACCTGCAGGAGTCTGGCCCATCACCGGGGTGTGCTGTATGTAGCAGCTTTAATAAGGGTCAAGTGGGGAATATTAAAGCGCAAAGCCCGGTGGTGACTGGGAGGTGAGGAAGGCCTGCTCCGAAGGGCACTGAGCCATGGGAGCCACGCAGCCCTCAGAGAAGGACCTGGGAGGTTGGGTCGCTGGTTCAGGAAAAAAGCACGTCCTTCTGAGGGAGGCTGACCTTGTGGTTAAGCCACAGGACTGGGAGTCAGGAGACCTGAGTTCCCAGCTCTGCCCCGATTCACCACATGACCTCGAGCCAGCCACTTTCCCCTCTGTCCCCCGCCCTCTGCAGCTGTGGAACCACGGCCTCCCACACAGGGAACTAGGAGCCTGCCCTGGTTAACGTTAGTGAGGCAGGTTGAACTCTGTGGATGGCAAGGGCTGTGGCAGGGCAAAGGGTTGTTCTGGTGTTATGAGATCATCACCCCACACATTAGCTCAATGGTTTGAGCATTGGCCTGCTAAACCCAGGGTTGGGAGTTCAATCCTTGAGGGGGCCGCTTAGGGATCTGGGGCAAAATCAGTACTTGATCCTGCTAGTGAAGGCAGGGGGCTGGACTTGATGACCTTTCAAGGTCCCTTCCAGTTCTAGGAGATAGGATATCTCCATTAATTTAAAATTTAATAAATAAACTGGTGTGACTGTGTCTCCAGCATCGGGCTTTCCAACTGAAAGCCTCTGCCCGTATCACAGGTGCCAGGAGGATGGCTTTCCCAGCAGTCCACAGCCCGCAGCCCTATGGGTTCAGTGATACAGGTTGGTCTGGCTGTTTGAGGCAGTGCCCTGAGTTGCCCGGTGAAGCCATTCTCCCCTCCATCCAGTCCAGTTGCATGAAGGGGGAATCTTCTCCCAGCGCCAATCCTGTTGCTGGAGAAGGGAAATTAGGGTGGTCCCCGAGTCACAGCGCCAGTGCAGCTCTGCAGGTGCCCTCAGAGCACAGGGCACCAGGCGGTTGTCTGGGCCTAGGGCTGGCCCCAGCACAACACCACAAAGTCATTCATTGTTGTGCCCATTAGTAGACGAGGCTGATAGCACCAGAAGTGCAAAGCCTCCACATCGATCCAAAGCCTGTCTCGCAAGCCACCTGTGGGCAACGCCGCCCATGTTAGAGGGTTAGGACGGAGAAGGAAGCAGTTACCAGTATCCAGGAGAAGCTACACCCGTTTAGGAGAACTATAATTTGTTTGTCTAGCAGCAGCAAGTTCTCCCTAGGGCTGCTGGCCCCAAATCTCTCCTCCTTCCCTACCACTGCCCTGCCAATGTAAATCAAACTTCCCACTCTACACCAGCATGTTCCCTTACTGCCGCCCAGACTGCCTCTCCCCCCTGCCGGTCTCAATGAGTCGCACGTCAGGTGTGGTGTGGAGGTCAGTCTAACCCAGGTACCGGCCAAGATCGATTTTCTGTGCCTCGGGGTTTGGGTGCCCAACTCGAGGCCTGGTTTTATACAGCGCTGAGCATTCGCTCTCTGAAAATCAGGCTCTTTTAAGGAGTCGGGCGCATTGTTTCTCAGAGGGCTACAACTTCCCAAATGACCAAAAAAAACCCCTGATCATCATCCTACTGTTGCCTCCTCATCAAAACGTTCTTTAGACATGAGAATGTGAACTGTGCTAGCTCCGGAGCCACAGGTTGGCACCCTTGCCCTAAACCTTGGGTACATCACACCACCAATCTGCAAAATGGGGATGAGGCAGAAAGGGGATATTAACATCATGCCTGTTCAACAGGCACAGAGATTTAACAGCGATTGGAACCAGAGATCAGCAGAAGCATCTCCCTGGCAGTTTTAGGCA
>NW_020691676.1:0-4646 GCF_002925995.2 Terrapene triunguis
AACTGCCGAACGTGTCGTTTGGTCGTCGGGGTGGGACAGTCCAGAAGGGCCTGGACCTTTCCCACGAGGGGTTTGACGCGCCCGCCCCCAACTGTATAGCCGAGATAGGTGGTTTCTTGCCAGGCAATACGGCACTTTTTGGGGTTGGCGGTCAGACCCGCCTGTCGCAGGGACCTCAGGACCGCCGCGACCCGGGGCAGATGGTCTTCCCAGCGGCGGCTATAGATGACCACGTCGTCGAGGTAGGCAGCTGCATAGTCATGATGGGACTGTAGGAGGTGATCCATCAGTCACTGGAAGGTGGCAGGGGCCCCATGGAGACCGAACGGCATCCGAGTGAACTGGTATAGCCCAGTCGGGGTGGCAAAGGCGGTTTTCTCCTTCGAGGTCTCTTCGAGGGGAATCTGCCAATAGCCCTTGCTGAGGTCGAGGGTGGTAATAAACTGGGCCTCCCCCAGGCGGCCCAGTAACTCGTCCACGCGGGGCATCGGGTAGGCGTCAAAGCGGGAGATGGCGTTTGCCCTCCGGAAATCGATGCAGAAGCGGCGGGTGCCATCTGGCTTGGGCACCAGGACCACCGGGCTGCGCCACTCGCTTTGGGACGGCTCAATGACGCCCAGAGCCAGCATGGCCCTTACCTCCTCCTCGACCTCGTCGCGCATCCGATACGGCAGGGGCCGGGTTGTCTCTCGGACCACTTTCCCGGGCTCGGTCTGGATCGAGTGCTTGACCAGGGTCGTGTAGCCCAGTACTGCCGTGAAGGTCTTTTTGAAGGCCTGCAGGAGACAGTTGGCCTGTTTGTGTTGTTCCTTGGTAAGCGATTCGCCTAGCAGGGGTGCCGGGGTGTCGTCTGTCGAGGGCACACGGGGTCCCAGTTCCGGCTCGGGCGGGTACGGGTTAATTAAGAGGCCCTCCCGGTCACGCCACCGTTTCAGCAGGTTCACATGGTATCGTTGGGTCCCCTTGCGTTTATCCGGTTGCCGCACCTCGTAGGTGACAGGACCCACCTTGCGCACTACGTCGTAAGGCCCCTGCCAGCGGGCTAACAGTTTTGATTCACTGGACGGTAGGAGGAGTAGGACTCGGTCCCCGGGTTGAAACTCCCGGACTTGGGCCCCCTGGTTATAAGTCCGCTCCTGTCGCTCCTGCGCTGTCCTCAAATTCTCGCGTGCCAGGGCCCCGGCCTGGGTAAGGTACTCCTGCAACTGGAGGACGTATTTTAAGAGGCCCTGGGCTGGGGAGGCCAACTGTTCCCAGGTTTCTCGCATCAGATCAAAGAGGCCCCGCGGTCTGCACCCATATAGCAGTTTGAACGGGGAAAATTTCGTCGAGGTTTGCGGAACCTCTCGGACGGCTAACAGCAAGGGCGGAAGGAACTGGTCCCAGTGGCGGAGGTCCTCTGCTGGGAATTTCCGCAACATTCCCTTAAGCGTGCGGTTGAACCGCTCCACTAACCCGTCTGTCTGCGGGTGGTAAACTGAAGTGCGGAGTTGTTTGACGCCTAAGAGGGCACAGACCTGCCGTAACAGTCGGGAAGTAAAGTTCGTCCCCTGGTCGGTTAGGATCTCCCTAGGCAGCCCTACCCGTGCGAAGATCTTCATCAGCTCCCCCGCGATAGTCCGGGCGGTAATACTCCGCAGAGGGATGGCCTCCGGAAATCGGGAGGCATAGTCCACCAGAACCAAAATGTATTGAAAACCCGCAGCGCTTTTTGGGAGCGGGCCCACGAGGTCCATGGCGACCCGTTCGAAGGGCGTCTCCATCAAAGGCATGGGGACCAGGGGCGCCTTGGGTATCCCGGGCGGAGCGACCAACTGACAGTCTGGGCAGGAGGCGCAATACTTCTTCACCTCCTGGTAGACTCCCGGCCAGAAGAAGCACGCTAGGATCCGGGCGAGGGTCTTCTCCTGCCCCAGGTGCCCGGCGGCCGGCACATCATGGGCTAGTTTCATTACGGCCCGCCGGTGACACAGGGGCACCAACAGTTGCGTCTGTGGTTCCCGGGTGCGGGGGTCGCGGTCCACGCGGTAGAGCCGGTCTCGGCGCAGCTCGAAGTGGGGCCATTGGGTGGCTTGCTGGGGGTCCGTGATACTCCCGTCCACTGCTGCGAGCTGCTCGTAGAAGCGGCTGAGGGTAGGGTCTGCTCGCTGGTCCCGACAGAAGTCGGTGTCGAAGCGGGGTTGAAGGGCGGGCTCCGGCTGCTGCCCCGCCTCGTCCGTGCCATCTACCTCGGTCGCCGTGACCTGCTCGGTGGTCTCGGGTGAGGACCCTAGCCGGTCGGCCTCCAGGGCCGGCGTGGGACGGAGGACTTCCTCGAAGGCTGGCCAGTCCCGACCCAGGATAACGGGGTACGCGAGGTGGGGAGCTACACCGACCACCAGATTCCGGGTGACACCCGCGATCGTTAGGGGAACCCGGGCACTGGGGTAGGGTCGGATGTCCCCATGGATACACTGTAAATGGATCAACCCCAGGCGGGTATCGATCTGTGGTACCAGCTCCTTACGGACCAACGTCTGGCCGCAGCCAGAGTCGATCAAAGCCTGGGTAGTCCGCCCCCCAACGGCCGCCGGGACTGTCAGCTTGGGATTCAGGGCTGGCCGGGCTCGATTGTGGCCCGCCCACACTTGTCCATAACTACAATCCATCTCTGGACAGTCTCACTGGAGGTGCCCCATCTTCCCACAGCCGAAACAGGGACCGAGTTCAGGCCGCCTGCTCCGGGGGCCCACTCGGCTCGGGCTCCGGGGGGGGCTCCGCTGAGCCCTTGGGGGCCCCTGGCCCGGGGCCGTTGGCCCTGTCCGAGGGGCCGATTCCGTGTGCCGGACCCGGAGCTCCCGGTGGGAGTCGGGTCTGGGTTCGGGGTGCCGTGGCTCGCTCGGGGGGTTCCCCTTCCTTTCGCCGCGGGCTGGTTCGGACCCGGCGTTGGGGCGTCGGAAGGTGGGACCCACCGCATTTTCGGCGGCGAGGAAATCCTCCATCAGCGACACAGCCATGGCCAGCATCGCCGGCCGGTGGCGGAGCACCCAGGCCCGCCCTCGGGAGGGCAGAGTGTGAATGAACTGTTCTAGGATAACCTGTTCGGTCACTTCCTCCGCCGTCCGGGTGTCGGGTTGCAACCACCGCCGGCAGGCCTCTTTTAGGGTCTGGGCCACCAACCGCGGTCGGGCCCCGGGAGGGTAAGTCTGGCTCCGGAACCGTTGTCGGAAGGTCTCGGGACTGACGTCGAGAGCGTCCAGTATCGCGGCCTTCACTCGGTCATAGTCCTGGGCTTCCTCTGCCGCCAATCCGCGGTACGCCACCTGGGCCGCCCCGGTCAAATAGGGGGCTAAGAGGGTAGCCCACTGGTCCCTGGTCCACCCGGCGACGAGAGCCACACGCTCAAACGTGACCAGGAAGGCCTCGGGGTCATCGTCCGGGCCCATCTTGGTCAGACGAAGGGGAGCAGATAAACGCGGCATCCCCGCGGTCTCCCCCGCTGGCCCCGCCGCGGGGCGAGGGAGCGTAACCAGCAGCTGCTGCAGCTGGTTCCCCAACTGCTGTACCAACTGCTGCTGTTGCTCAAGCTGGGCCGTGTGCTGCTCCTGTTGTAGCTGGAGATGGGCGGCATCTCGCTGCTGTTGCTGCGCGAGCTGAGCGGCCTGCTGTTGCTGCTGCTGCTGCAATTGGGCCGTCTGCTGCCACTCCTGACTCTCCGCAAGTAACTGGAACAAATGCTCCATATCCATTCCTTGCTGAAACGGGGGGGGGGGGGAAACGGCCACTCCCCCTTCTAACCCCTTCTCACAGGGGCAGGGACTCGGCCCCACTTCTGGCACCACGTGTAAAAGGTTCGTGCCGGGGCTCGACCCTCTTGGGCAGGAGGGGAGCCACACCGACTCACCACTGGTGGAACGACCACCGGTTAGTTCAGGGGCTCAGATCCTCGGGTGCCGGGGCTGAGCAAACAAACAAGTAGTTCTGGGGCTCAGGCCCTCTGGTGCAGGGGCTGGGCAGACAAGCAGTTAAAGAGCCCAGGCCTTCTGAGGCAGGGGCTGGGCAGACAAGCAGTTAAGGAGCCCAGGCCCTCTGGTGCAGGGGCTGGGCAGACAAGCAGTTAAGGAAGGCCCAGGCCCTGGATCAGGGCGGGGCACAAACAGTCACAGCTCAGGCCCTTGGATGCAGGGGCTGAGCAACAAATCAGTTGGCATAAGCCCAGGCTCCTACACCTGAGCGTTGGGTGAGGGGGAAGCCTGCCACCTGTGAGCAGCGGTGGCAGGGGGGAACGCAGGCCCACCCACTCCACTGCGTTCCAGCCCGGGGCCCTAGCAGCGGTTACTGCCGCTGCCAGTCAGTGGAGTATCCTGACCGAAACACACTGACATTGGCTCATATGCGTCTGCAGCCTGACCGGGCTTGGCTACCCCCGGGCTACTTCCAGGTTCCCCCTCAGGGCCTACCTCATCCGTGGCACCGGGCCCAGTCCAGTCCACCAGCATGGGCTCCTCTCGGCCGGGACTTGGTGGCAGGTCCGGCAGCTCCGTGGGGAAATCCGGCCAATTGCACTCGGGCGGCTCCTCCGGGTAACAGCAGGGGCGGAGGGGCTCTGGTGCGGTCTCGCCTTCGGGGTTGGTGTGGGGGAGTTCCAAGGGCTCCTCCCAGCGACG
>NW_020691677.1:0-2592 GCF_002925995.2 Terrapene triunguis
GCCCATATAGAGTTAACTTTGCTATGAAGGGAATTTGCCAACCTACATGCTACAGGAATTGAATGTTTTAGGGATGAGATATTATAGTTATTGGACTCTATTGCTTAAGAATACACAACATACATGTAGTTTTCATTGGAACACCTTGAAAAACTGTAAATGGCCATGTAATCAACATTTTAATGGAATCCTGTCTTAATCACTCATTCCAATTAAACTTGAACAAGTTAATTCTTTACATCAAAATTTAATATATTTAGGCTGATAACTTTTATGCACACTGAAAGAGCACAGTACACTAAGTGAAACACATATCATACAAAGAACCTGTTGAATAAACATGGAATTACATGTAAAACAAACAAACTACCAGCTCCTTCGACACATTCATTATACAGTCTCCATAATTATGCCCAGTGAATATCCTGAGAATTCACAGTTCAGACTCCCACCTGAAAATTTAATTTACTATTATTTTTGTTGTTAAAAAGGGTTGGGTGGGTTTTTTGTTTGTTTTTTGTACGGAATAGGAAATGCACTGAAAAAAGCATTTTCAGAGGCAACAGAAGCTATTTGCAAATTTAGGACAAACTTGACAAAATAGTTTTGGCTGAATATAAAATGAGTTGCAATTTTTAAAAAAAAAAAAAGTTTGGTTTTGACATTTTCGGAAACAAACAAACAAAAAAAATTGAAAACTTTGATTCAAGTTGACCCAAATGACTTTTTTTTTGGTGTATTGTTTCATCAAGAAAAAACAAATTCAGTTTTGGTTCTAAATGAACCAAATTCTTTTTCAATTTGACCACTAAACCAATATATCAATCGTGAAAAATTCAATGAACCGTGGAACTGAAAAGGATTTTCTTTTTACTTAATACCACAATGATATATTATTAGGATGTAAAACTCACACAAACAAATGATTACCACTTGATCATACTTTAATTCTATGAAAAGAGAAGAATAAATGAACATATAGGACTGTAAGGGACCTCGAGAGGTTATCTAGTCCAGTCCCCTGCACTCATGGCAGGACTAAGTATTTAGCTAGACCATTCCTGACAGGTGTTTGTCCCACCTGCTCTTAAAAATCTCCAATGATGGAGATTCCACAACCTCCCTAGGCAATTTAGTCCAGTACTTAACCAACCTGACAGTTAGGAAGTTTTTCCTAATGTCCAACCTAACTCTCCCTTGCTGCAATTTAAGCCCATTGCTTCTTGTCCTATCGTCAGAGAGTAAGAAGAACAATTTTTCTTGTAACAATCTTCCATGTACTTGAAAACTGTTATGTCTCCTCTTAGGCTTCTCTTTTCCAGACTAAACAAACCCAGTTTTTTTAATCTTCCCTCATAGGTAATATTTTCTAGATCTTTAATCATTTTTGTTACTCTTCTCTGGACTTTCTCCAATTTGTCCACATCTTTCCTGAAATGTGGTGCCCAGAACTGGACACAATACTCCAGTTGAGGTCTAATCAGCGCAGAGTAGAGCGGAAGAATTACTTCTCATGTATAGTTACGACACTCCTGCTAATACATCCCAGAATGATGTTCGCTTTCTTTGCAACAGTGTTACACTGTTGAGTCATATTTAGTTTATGGTCCACTATGGTCCACAGATCCCTTTCCGCAGCGCTCCTTCCTAGGCAGTCATTTCCCATTTTGTATGTGTGCAACTGATTATTACTTCCTAAATGGAATACTTTGCATTTGTCCTTATTGAATTTCACCCTATTTACTTCAGACCGTTTGTCTAGATCATTTTGAATTGTAATCCGATCCTCCAAAGCACTTGCAACCCCTCCCAGCTTGGTACCATCCTCAAACTTTAGAAGTGTACTCTTTATACCATTGTCTAAATGATTGATCATTTTCCCTATCTTCCTTCTGTTTCTTCTTTACTATTTTCCTCTCCCATCTTCTGATACCTGATGAATCAACAGATTTGTCACATACCTAAACCCTGATTTTGCATTGGGATTGGCTTGTATAGAACAGGTCACCCATGTACAGTCCTGCTGACATGAAGTGAATGAGACTGCATGGGAGTCTGCACTAGGGGGAATCACAATATAGGATTAAAGCCGTAATCAGCCAGACCTCTTCGGTCTGTATGATTGTACTGACTGGAGAGCCATCTGTCTTGGATGGTTTAGACACAACAAATCCTGCATCTTGGCAGGGGATTAGCCTAGATGACCCTTCCGATCCCTTTTAACCCTATGATTCTATGACATTTTGTAAGACCTTGTCTGCAAGCATGTTTGGAGAATTCTTTAGGAATTCAGCTGTTCTTGGAGGTGTAGGCAGCATTCAAGCTTGTAGAGGAAAGTTGACACCAATCTAATCTACATTTAAAAAAAAAAAAAAAGAATTTGCTTCAAGGACTGGAAACTCAAGAAGCAACCTGAAAATTGCTGAATTGGTGATTTAACTTTTTTTATAACCAAGGTTTTTGAGGTGTTTCTAGTATGTAGCAATTGTAAAATTCAGGATAATAAACACAGCAGGATACATTTAACCTGATGGATGCATGCACTTGTGTATCTCTGGAAAGCTGTCTCTTTTTAAAAATAATGTTATCAAA
>NW_020691678.1:0-8137 GCF_002925995.2 Terrapene triunguis
TGGTGGTGATATGTTGTCCATGTCTTACAACCATATAGAAGCATTGGAAGCATGACTGCCCGATAGCCATTTAGCTGTGTTTATGTAACGCTGGCAGACCCCGGTTGGCGGCGGGCGGGATTGAACCGGGGACTTCAGTGCAGGAGCCTCTACCACATGAGCTAAAAGTCAACTGGCTGTTAGCTAAGGCTGTAGAGCAAACTCATTAATCTCTCTCTCTTTAAGTGGTCTCGGTGCCACTAGAGGGGGACAAAGCACCACACCCAGGATGTGCGTGGGTTACACGTATACTGATGTCCCCGTCATTCCATAGCTGGTGTGATAGCATTCTAAAGGCAGAGCTGGCTTTACAGGCCAAATGTAATACCCACTGAAGCCAATGCAAAGATTTCGATTGACTTGAGCGAGCATTGGATCAGGCCCTTAAACACTGAACAGAAATGCAGTGATTGCCCCTCAGGTTTGCACCTTTGTAATAAATCACAAACCCACAGACTTTAGGGATGGAGAAGAGGTATCAGAGACTGGAGATGGGGTTAGGATGTTTTAGGACCATCAACCAAGCCCCCCTGGTTACCTTACAAACCTAGCAAAACAGACAATTACCACTTGCTGTAGCAGACAAAACCACTGCTAACTCTGAGTTCAGATCCAAGGAACAGATTCATTTCAGCATAAGTACAGAATGCTACACCCTAATGATCAATTGAGGGTGACCAGCCAATGGCCTGGTGGCATGAAAGGCTGTACACAAATAAAAGCAAAGTCTTATTTCTTAGCAAATTTCTTTATACCCAAGATGATGCCCTACTTTTATCAACACCCCTCCCCTAATTCCTTTCTAATAATAACTAATAATGTTTGTGACCAAATATGAAATTCTGCATTACACACTAGATGATACAACATGTTCATTTACTTATTAGCAATAAAAAATACTAGTAATCTTATCTAAGACCTGGACTTTCCTTGTTTCCCCTGATTGTGTTTTCATTGTTCTGTATCCAAGTCAGGGACATTCCAAAAAACTGAATAATAGGCTAGCTTATTAGCCAAGAAGGCTTTGTTTGCACTCCTTCCCAAAAAGTTTATTCAAAGGCCTTATTAGCCAAACTAAAAACTAGGCTGAGATTATATTGCTTATACGTTTGCGCTCGTATTACTAGCCAACATATAACCCATTACATACACGTAGGGTTTTACAGTCTGATACGAGGTAAGTTCAGCTTCACCTCTTTACAGGCCTTAGTACATGCACTCCGCCCCCTTTCTGTCAGTTCGGGATTGTTCCTCACCACCTCATTTCCAAGTGCTTCGCTAAACTGAATGGCCCCATCAACAGGGCTCTTCGCTTGGAAGATTATTCTACAGCCTAATCAATCTCACCATTAGGAAGGTTGTCCTGAAATGCTTCTGTATTTTGTCTTGTCCTAATTTCACCCCTTTGCTCGATGACATCCCCTTTGTGCTCTTGAAGTGTGTGATGCCGGTTACCAGACTCTCCCTCATCGCCTGAGCTGTGGCTTGGCCATTGTAGTGTGTTCAAGTCTTTGGGGCTGAGATTTTCCAATGAGACTAAGGGAGTTAGGCATCCACTGTTCGCTGATTTTCAATGGGACTTGGACACTCATCTCCCTTAAGCCCTTTGGAAATGCCAACCTTAACCTGTCCCTCTACCTTCCGAATCAGCTTCCTGGCTCTTCTGTTAATAATCCTGTCTGGTTTGCTGACAAGGCCCATTTTGCTGCCCCACTATTGCAATTCACTTGGTGGCTGCCAAAACACAGGCAACAGAAATAAAACCTGGTCCTTTCTCCCGTGCCTAGCGGGGAGCCCTATAAAGAATCCCTCATTACTAAGGCCACAGCTGGCAGCAATTGTCTTTAATATTCCCTTTTCCTGAGATGCATTATGGCTGGCGAGCGAGCGCTGTTCAAGATTTGAAATCCCCTGCTAAATAACACACACCAGCGAAACATCTTTTATTTATGCAACTGTTACCCATCTGTAAGGAGACCGCAGGAGCGTCAATGCAATCCCTCTAATCACAGCATCCTGGGGTGTAATTGCCTATAAATTTAGATGTAAAAAGCCTAAAATGATGAGCACATCCATCGGCCGCCAAGCCCCGCTACTGTTTATACTTCCTTTATAACAAAGGAGGACACATCTTCTTAGGTCACTTTACTCTGTGAGAGTTTCTGGTAAAGGATAACCATCAGAATTCAATATACTAACGAACTGTGGAACAATAGCAGTCAAACATGGCATAATGGGGGGAGGGAAGATTTTTGAAATGCAGACACCAGTTCAACTTGTAAAAAGATGGCTGAGAAGCACCGAGGATAATAATTCTCCATGGAGATAAATTCTCTGCTGGCACAAGTCCATGGATGTCCACGAACGTTCACCGGCAAAGAACTTGTCCTTTGGAGTCTCCATCAAAGAAAGTTTATGGCTGGGGACCGATTGGCTAACCAGCAGTTCTGCAGAAAAGGATCTGGGGATTACAGTGGACGAGAAGCTGGATATGAGTCAGCAGTGTGCCCTTGTTGCCAAGAAGGCCAATGGCATATTGGGCTGTATTAGTAGGACCATTGCCAGCAGATTGAGGGAAGTGATTGTTCCCCTCTATTTGGCACTGGTGGAGGCCAGACCTGGAGTACTGTGTCCTGTTTTGGTCCCCCCACTACAGAAGGGATGTGGACAAATTGGAGAGAGTCCAGCGGAGGGCAACAAAAATGATTAGAGGGCTGGAGCACATGACTTACGAGGAGCGGCTGAGGGAACTGGGGTTATTTAGTCTGCAGAAGAGAAGAGTGAGGGGGGGATTTGATAGCAGCCTTCAACTACCTGAAGGGGGTTCCAAAGAGGATGGTGCTCGGCTGTTCTCAGTGGTGGCAGATGACAGAACAAGAAGCAATGGTCTCAAGTTGCAGTGGGGGAGGTCCAGGTTGGATATTAGGAAACACTATTTCACTAGGAGGGTGGTGAAGCACTGGAATGGGTTCCCTAGGGAGATGGTGGAAGCTCCATCCTTAGAGGTTTTTAAGGCCCGGCTTGACAAAGCCCTGGCTGGGATGATTTAGTTGGGAATTGGTCCTGCTTTGGGCACGGGATTGGACTAGATGACCCCCTGAGGTCTCTTCCAACCCTGATATTCTGTGATTCTATGTGAATTGCTTTTGGGGCTGGTCAAAGGTGCTGGTTTATTTCATCTTAGAGGAAGGATACAGTCCAATTCTCACTCATCCCTCCAGAAAAGAGGCCTCACCTCAGGAAAAGCAAAAAGATCATCTCCTCAGAAAACAGACTGGGGCCAAGTAAAATCAAAAGCAACAGCCAAAGTTAGGAAAGGCCACTGGGGGTACACTGAGCAAAGAGCCCCGGGCTGTTCAAAGGTGCTGGCCTGTTTAAGCCTTGGGTGAGGGCGGTTTCTGCCAAAAAAAGACGGTCCCTTCAACAAAAGGTAGAGGCCACAAAAGTAAGGATCAGCTAAATTGTGGGAGACAAAGAATCAATAATGAGGTGCAGGAGTGGGATGATGGGAAGGAAGGCTGTCCAGCGGTGCTAGCCTGGGACCCAGCTTCACTTCCCTGACTTCCTTCGAGACCTTGGGCAAGTCGCCGAATTTCTCTGTGCCTCGGCTCGCCATCAGCACGATGGAGATCATAGCACTGCATGACCTCTCAGGGATGTCGTGAGGATGAATGTGTTACAGATTGCGAGGGTCTGTGAAGGGAGAGATTTAGGCTGTGAGGGGGCCACTAATAGGAAGCAGGCTTGGCTGGACAGGAACAAGCGGGACTTCCATAAAGCCAGGGAGCAGATAGCAGAAGGGGGCTGCTGAAGGGGGCTGCAGTGTCTCCCTGGGTGAAGGGAGGTGAGTTGGGACAATAGAGGCTAGTCCACTGTTACTCTCTGAGAGGAGGGAGTTGGGAGGCTGGCAAACCCAAAGAGGAGGGAAGCCAGGAAGGTAGGAGAAGGCTCAGGGGAATAGCAGCAAGGAATAGGAATGCAGACCTTGGCTGCTGACTGGAGGGCCCCCTGAGCTGGAACTTGGAGTATAGGATGGGCCCGGGTTCCCCTACCAGCCACTGGGGACATGCCACAGACCAGGCAAAGGACAGTGGACTCCCTGGGACAATTTGTTCTGGAAAGACTTTGTTACCCGCCCCCTCCAGGAGTGGAGACCATGTAGTGACCTGGCCGGGGGGGGGAGGGGCGAGTCACGAAAGGGAGGCTGCGGTTCCTGTAGCAAGAGGGGTACATAGGTTGTGAGGACGACGGGAGAGACACCACCGGGGAGGGAGCAAAGCCTGGCAGAGCTAATCCCCGGGATGGCCAGGAGGCAGTGCCACAAGCCGTGAGTGCTCCGTCACAGGGGCTCAGGTCCTATGGGAATGGGGGCCAGATAAGTAGTAAAAAAGAAGAAGGGTTGTAAAACAAGGGATCCATAGAGGGGACACTGAGAGGAAAATCCCGACAGCTCAAAACTGCTGGCCTATTCAATGACTGGGATTGGTGGGCAGAAGGGAGAGGCCACAGGATCCAGCAATCAACCTGGGAGGAGAAAGAATGAAAAAAACCAAACAGATAGAGTGGGTCACAGAAATGGGAGTAGAGGCACCATGCAAGTAACCCTGGACAGGCCAAAGGTGCTAGATTAAGAGCCGGGGAGCCTGAAATCCTTGTTTCTGTACACCACAGGCACGGCACTGGCAGGAGCAGGGTGCGAAAAGCAGCCAGACGAAGCCATTTGCATTGCACAAAAAAAGCTATTCTGGATCCTATGCAGCTGAGGAACTACGTCACCTATTCTGAAAAGCTGTCCATTGCTGAGTGCCATCCTTACGACACGAGACCTAAGGAGCTCGATCGATCCAGCTAATCAAAAAGAAGGTCGAGAGGTGATGTGATCTAGGTACTTACACATGGAAAACACATCTGATAGCGAGGTTTTTGGGGGACGCTGCTTGAAAGGCATAGCAGGATCCAACGGCTGGAAGGTGAAGTTAGACAAATTCAGCTTGGAAATAAAAGGGAATTTCCGAGCCGTGAGGGGAATGGAACATTGGAACAGCTTGCCAGCGTTGGTGGTGATGGACTCCCCGTCACTTGGAATCTTCCAGATGACATTAGATATCTTTCTAAAGCACAAACTTTAATGCAGTTTCTGGGGGGAAATCTACAGTCTGTGTTATATGATCATAGTGGTCCCTTCTGGCCTTTGAGTCTATGAAATCTATGAAATCTACTGGCATCTTATCTGTTAACTAACAATTTACATCTATAAAACCATAGAGCATTCCTGTACCGCAGGGAAAGCTTCCCCGACACCGAGTGGGAAACCATTTCACACCCAGCTCTCCTTACAAATCTTGACCAGGCCCACCTTGCTTAGCAAAGGAGATCTGACACATCCACAACGTTAGGTGATACGACTGCACCTGGTTTTAATACCGTAGGAGAATCTTAACCTGTAGGGTAGGGGAGCTGGGTAGAATCTCTTTAAATAGTTTGTGAGCCCTCTAGTGACACCCTCTGTGTTTTATTTGTACATTTTTACATGTATAGGTAGGCAGGCCTCACATGTTGCATGTATGTTTATTTGGGCCTGTAGCAGGTCGCGGACTCACCGGTGTGGCGCCTCCTGCTGGTTGCCTCGGGAATTAGCTCAATTCCAGCTCTCGGAGCACCCTCTGCTGGCCGGAGTCTCGCCTGCCTCAGGCCCCCGTGTCCCTCCCAGACCCTGGTGCCCTTTACCTCGGGGTTCCGCCCCAGCAGTACCCCCGCACTCTGGGTCTCCCTTCCCTGGGGAACCCCCACCCCTCTATACCCACCTTGCCTCAGTGGCTACTGCCAGTCACCATCTAGCCCCTGCTCCCTGGGGCAGACTGGCCACTCATCACTGGCACTGGGATTGGCCCAGCTGCCTCTGCTTACCCCGGTCTGCACCTCTGCAGCCCCAGTACCTCTTTAGGCCTTTAACAAGGCCTCAGCCTGGGGAGTTGCCAGGCGGGAGCTCCCCAGCTCCTCTTGCCCTTCCCCAGCACTGCTCTGCGTCAGGTACGCTCTGTTCCCAGGCAGTTAGGTCCTTCCCACTCCCAGGCTGGAGTGAGACTCTGACCCAGCTCCTCCTTTAGCCCTTTTATCAGGTTCTGCTGTGGCCTGATTAGGTGTGGCCCCAGCTGTGGCCGCTTCCCCAATCAGCCTACCTTTTCTCTCAGGAGCGGGGTACCTGACCGTGGAGTTCTACCGCGTGTTCTGGGACGTTCTCGGCCCAGCCCTAGTCACCGTCAGGGCCGAGGCCTTGCAGAGAGGGGTCCTCCCTCTCTCGTGCAGGTGAGCCGTGCTCGCCTTATTGCCGAAGAAGGGGACCTCCGCGACTTACGGAATTGGCGTCCTGTCTCGCTCCTCAGCACGGACTACAAGATTGTAGCGAAGGCCATCTTGCTGTGGCTGGGGTCCGTGCTGGAGGAAGTGATCCACCCAGACCAGACCTACACCGTCCCGGGCCATACCATCTTTGATAATCTGTATCTGGTCCAGGATCTCTTGGAGCTCGGGTGTAGGGATGGTCTGTTGTTCGTCCTCCTGTCCCTGGATCAGGAGAAGGCGTTCGACAGGGTGGACCACGGGTATCTCCTGGGCACTCTGCGAGCGTTAGGCTTTGGACCCCAGTTTGTGGGTTTTCTCCAGGTGCTGTACGCTTCCGCGGAGTGTCTGGTCAGGCTCAACTGGACCCTGACCGAGCCGGTCAGCTTCGGGTGGGGAGTGTGGCAGGGATGTCACTCTCAGGCCAGCTGTACGCTCTGGCGATCGAGCCCTTCCTCTGTCTCCTCCGAAGGAGGTTGACGGGGTTGGTGCTGCAGGAGCCGGAGCTGCGGCTGGTCCTGTTGGCGTACGCCAACAATGTGCTCCTCGTGGTCCAGGACCCGGGCGACTTGGCGTGGGTGGAGGCTTGCCAGACCGTGTACTCGGCGGCCCCCTCCGCCTGGGTCAACTGGGTCAAGAACTCTGGCCTGGTGGTTGGGGACGGGTGGCAGGTGAGCTCCCTCCCACCCACGTTTCAGGCCATCCGGTGGAGCACGGGTCCGCTGCTCTATCTCGGCGTTTACCTCTCTGCCACGCATCCGTCTCCGCCGGAGAATTGGCACGGTTTACAGGGCAGGGTGACAGAGCTGCTCCGGAAATGGACAGGACTACTCCGGTGCCTCTCCCTTTGTCCTGTCCATGCTCTGGTACCAGCTCAACACCCTGGTCCCGGCCCCGGGCTTCCTGGCAGACCTCCGGACGGCGATTCTGGAGTTATTTTGGCCAGAACTGCACTGGGTCTCTGCAGGGGTCCTCCACCTGCTCCTGGAGGAGGGGGGGCAGGGCCTGAAGTGCCTATGCACTCAGGTCCATATCTTCCGCCTCCAAGCCCTGCAGAGGCTCCTTTATGGTGCAGGTAGTCCAGCGTGGAGAGTACTGGTGCACGCCTTCCTGCGCCGCTTCCGAGGGCTCCAATACGACCGGCAGCTCCTTTATCTCGATCTGAGAGGTCTTCCGCGAGACCTCTCCGGGCTGCCGGTCTTCTACCAGGACCTCCTCCGGACCTGGAAACTGTTCTCAGCGACCAGGTCCGTGGCGGCCTCCCAGGGGGGGCAGATCTCCTCGCGGGGCCCCTGCTACACAACCCTCAGCTCCGTGTGCAGGTGGCGGAGTCCCCCACAGTGCGCCAGAGGTTGGTCCTGGCGGAAGTCACCAGAGTCAGAGACCTCCTGGATTACAACCGGGGAGACTGGCTGGATCCCCTGACGCTCGCTCGGCGCATGGGACTCTCCAGGCCTTGTACTCCCCGGCGCGTACTTCAGGAGATGAGGGCCGCTTTGCCACCTGCTGCTCGGGTCTACCTCGACCAGGTCCTGCGTGAGGGCACGCCCCGCCCACCCTCCACCCCAGGCCCTCCGGACCTTTTCATCGGGCCCCTGACCCGTGGACCCAACCGCCCCCCCGCCCCTTCTTCATGAGCCGGCTGCACGACTTGCAGCCGGTTCGTTTCCAGACCGCGCCAAGGAAACATCTATACACGCTCGTGCTCCACACCTTCACCTCCTCACCCTCGTGTCCCGCCCCGACACAAAGTGGCGGG
>NW_020691679.1:0-9047 GCF_002925995.2 Terrapene triunguis
GCTGATCATCTATGGTGGCCTCTAACCTTAGTCTCATCTCAAGCTCTTTCCACCTATGGAATGCTCTCTGGTGATTTGCTGCCTTCTCATGGCATGCCAGATTTCTAGCCAGATTTTTCCAGTCCTTTGTTCCTGTAGAACCCAATGTGGCTGGAACATTAGACTGTAAGAGTTTGCAACAAAAACAGTATGCAGCATTCTGGGTTGTTGAGTACATAAGCCATGGCCTCTCCACTTTGTCACCATTGGGGATTTCACGCCAGTAATGTGTTGGATGGAAACTTCTATTTTCATTGTCTTTAGGGAACATGAAGTTTTTCACTTGCTGTGGCCCATGTAGTTCAAGGAAGTCCCTCAGGCTACTGCTCAAGTGGGTCCACAGTCCTGGATCATCTAGACTTAAGGAACTAAACTCAGCAGTTGCTGTTTCTTGCACCTCCACCACACTCTTCTCTGATCTACACTTTTCTTCAGGAATGTGCCTGGTTACATCCATTTGAGATGGAGATATGGATGCTGCAGTAGCTGCCAGGTCACCTGCACTCTGACTAACTGGAAGATCAGGCATCTCCTCACCACTCACATCCTCACTGGGGCTGGAAGGCTCACCATGAACATTTGTGTCTATGTATCTCAGGAGAGCTCCTTCCTGCTTAGATAGAAAAGCTTCCTTTGCTTGCTTTCTTCTTCTGAATACTGCCCCAGAGGGGCCTTTTCTTCTTTCACTCATGACTGCTGTTCTGTGCCAGCAATAGTGGCTCTCAACACTCAATTGAAGGGGACAAATAAGCAGGCTGGTAGTAGGGCCTGAGTGAGGGAAGATATCAGCATCTTAAGGGCCTAATTGGCTCCTACTACTTCAGTTGGCTGCCTGTTCTCCTCAAGTGGGTTCAGGGAAGCAGCAGGAAACAGGAAGCTCCCTGAGAAGCTGGTGTGAATCAGTCCAGGCTCCTGGGGGTGCTAGACAGGTACATAAGAGGCTCCTCCTCCTTTCTCACCCTGCAGCTCCTGCTGCTTTCTGTTATTCCCTCTCTCCTTTTCTCCTGCCTGCCTGTTATGTCTCTTGTGCCCTCCTTCCTCCAGCACAGCACTCCACCATCTCTGTGCAGCTAGAGCAGAGAGAATACAGATGCACCAGCAGCGGACACAATTTTCTACACTCTGGGTCCTAGTGGCGCCCCCACCACAGTCTGACACTTGAGCTGGCCGCCTCAGTTCGCCTCATGGTAAGGCCAGCCCTGGGCGGCTCTGGGGTCAGCCACTCTGGCCCCTGCAGAAGTAACAGAGGTCGTGGGAAAGTCACGGAATCCGTGACTTCCATGGGAGACACGGAGCCCTATCCATGTGGCAGATTGGTGGTGGACTGAGAGGGCAGCGCCTTCAGAATTGTCCTCAATTCCTAGCCTGGTTATTTGGGGACATTTTGACTATACACTATTAATAAGGGACATTGAAAAGATTGTTCTAATACATGTAAGCAAGAGTGACAAGATTCACCATCTGATGTGTCTATGGCCCCTGTTCTACAGCTGGCCACATTTGGGTGGACTACTGCGCCCATAAAGATGATTATTATTTAGTAGGTGTGTTATGGGAGCATGTTAGACACCGGTAACAGACCAGGATATCCCATTGTGCTAGGTACTGTACATTATTTATTAGCTGTATGACGGAAGCACCTAGGAGCCCCAGTCATGCCCCACAACCCCACGGTGCTCGGTGCTGTACAAACACAGAACAAAAAGACAGTCCCTGCCCCAAAGAGCTCACGATCTAAGTAGCCCCAGTGCACCATCAGCTAGAGGATCGGTGCCTAAATCAAATGATATCTCTGTATAATAGGGTTAGGACCAACTCCTCCCCCCGCAGCCCAGGAAAGCTCTTTGAGCTTCTGGGGTGGAACACAAAGCTGGAACACGTCAGAGCGTTAGTAACTGGAACAGCTCTCGGGGCTCCATGCTGATGTTCCCCAGCCCTTGCTGCTTGCTGCAGGGGTGTGTGTAGTGCTTAAAGCGGTCTGAAAAAATGGTGTGTGTGGGCGAGGGGGGTCTCGCCTAATCTGGGAGCAGCAGCTTTGGTAAGACAGTGCTTAAAGTGTATCCCTTAGTGACCTGGCTTTATTTTTTTTGGGGGGGGGGGGGGAAACAGGGAGACAGATCTGGGACCCCTTACCCTGACCCGGCTCCAGCTTCTGCCCTGGCCTGGGGGCAGGGCCTGGGGGGCCAAAGACCTGTAGCCGGGCCATGGTAAGAGCCACCTGGGCAGCGGTGGGGAGCCACAGACCCTCCATCTGCTCTCAGGGAGGGTCCAAGGCTCCCCAGGCTGTTCTTACCTGGGCTGGGCTCTAGCTTCCGGCCTGGCCATGGGGCAGGGCCTGGAGGGGAAGAGGAGGGGCAGGAGGCCAGGCCCGTGGCGAAAAGTGGACGGGCCAGGCACGTCCACTTTCAAAAATGGGAGGGCCATGGCCCCTTGGCCCCCCTCCTGACAGGTGTTTGTACACCCTGTTCTTAAAAATCTTCAATGATGAGGTTCCACATCCTCCCTTTGGAAGCCTGTTCCAGAGCTTAACTACCCTAGAAAGTTTTTCCTAATCGCTAACCTAAATCTCCCTGGCTGCCGATTTAAGTCCATTACTACTTGTCATCCCTTCATTTGGAGGACAACTGATCCCCATCCTCTTTACAACAGACTTCAACATATTTGAAAACTCTGTCAGGTTCCCCCCTCAGTCTTCTTTTCTCAAGACTAAACAAGCCCAGTTGTTTTTTTTTAACCTCTCCTCATAGGCAGAGCCGTCCCTTGGGTAGGGCAAACCAGGGCGACCGCTCCGGGCCCTGTGCTTTGGGGGGCCCCGCGCTTCGACATCATGGTGTCAGATGCAATACTTCGCACGCACCCATCAGAGTGTGCGTGTGTGTTGCTTGAGGGGTTCGGGGATCCCGGGGGCCGATTAGGGCTGGGGAATCCCAGGGGACCGTGGCGATCTGTGGGGGGATCCTGGCGGTGGTTCGCCCCACAGCGTTGGAGGCGGCGGTGATTGTCGTGGCCGGTTGACCCAGAGACGAGGGGACTGCAGCGGCAGCAGGATCAGAGGCAGGAGGCATTGCCGGGGGCGGGGGGGGTTTGAACAAAAGTCTAACCAGTGTCTAACCAGTGGAGCTTATATTAGTTCCCCGAATGAAATAAGCAGTATAGGCAAACCAATGTTTTTGCCATTATAACTGCATCTATGTTAGGGCTTTTGTTGACACTGCTATATCAGGGGTATGATTCAGCAACCCTCTTAAGTGCAGACCCCACGTGAGTCTATTTAGACTGTAAGCTCTATGACGCACGGACTGTCTCTCGCTATGTGTTTGTACAGCGCTTAGCGCAACGGGCCACCCATCTTAATTGGTGCTCCCACGATACAAATAAGTTTCCTGCTGCGTTCTGCATGTCATGTACGTTGCAATTGCCCAGAAATTCACTAGATGGCACATTCGTTTGAGCAAAATGCTGCTTCTATGGAAAAGCAGATCCAGCTGCAGGGCCGGTGCAAGGATGTTTCGCGGCCTAGGCAAAACTTCCACCTTGCGCCCTCCCCCCTCCCCGAGCCCTGCAGCAGCTCCCCGCCTCCCCGCCCTGAGGCGCCCCCCCGCAACAGCTCCCCACCCCCCCCCCCCGCCCGGGGAGCCATGTGGCAGCTCCCCACCCCAGCTCATCTCTGCTCCGCCTCCTCCCTGAGCACGGCGTTGCTGCTCCACTTCTCCCACCGCCCAGGCTTGCGGCGCCAATCAGTTGTTTGGCGCCGCAAGCCTGGGAGGGAGAGAAGCAGAGCGGGGTGGCGTGCTCAGGGGAGGAGGTGGAGCAGAGGTGAGCTGGGGTGGGGAGTTCCCCTGCGTGCCGCCCCCCCCCCTTACTTGCTGCAGGCGGCCCTCCCCGTGCCCCCCTGCCCCAGCTCCCTCCACCTAAATGCCGACGACAACCGGGGCGGCCGCGGTCGCCACTGAAGAAAATGCCACCCCACAAATGCTAGCGCCCTAGGCAACCGCCTAGGTCACCTAATAGGTTGCACTGGCCCTGTCCAGCTGCTAACCAAGTGGCACGCACACTAGGAGCAAAGTTTAAAGCCGTCAGGTTCGTAGTCGTCCCAGATCATACCCTATCTATGATGCTACATAATGGGAGCCAGAGAAGTATCTGAGCGCCTCAGTCTTTATTATCTGCATCATCATGACGCCCCTGGGAGACAGGGCATGCTAGTGTTCATATCGGGAACCAAGGGACAGAGAGACTTGCCCAAGGTCACACAGGGAACTGTGTTGGGTGTCCTGAGTCCCAGGTTAGCATTCTAACCACTGCCTAGAGCTTTCTCCATAACTGGTTCTATATGAAAAGTTCGGCTAAGCTGTGGTTACAGAAAAGACCTGGCCCCTGAGTTCTAATCCACCCAGCCAGAGGCTCAGATTAACTGGGCTAGATGTTACCAAATTAGTCAATTCAATTATGTATATTATCTCTGTATAACTGCACAGATCCACCATTTCACCAGAAGAGACCATTTTGACCATCTAGTCTGACCTCCTGTAGAATACAGACCAAAAACCTTACCCAATAGTATATTATTAGTAATAGTATTTATTTGTATTACTATAGTGCTTAGGAGTCTCATCATGCTATCATGCTAGGGGCTGTACAAACTAGGGTCGCCAACTTTCTACTTGCACAAAACTGAAACCCTTGCCCCACCCCCCTACCCCGCCCCTTTGCCGAGGCCCTGCCCCCCACGCACTCCATCCCCCCTCCCTCTGTTGCTTGCTTACCCCACCCTCACTCACTCATTTTCACCGGGGTGGCTCAGGGGGTTGGGGTGCAGGAGGGGGTGAGGGCTCCAGCTGGGGGTATGGGCTCTGGGGGAGGCAGGGATGAGGGGTTTGGGGTGTAGGAGGGGGCTCCAGGCTGGGGCAGGAGGTTAGGGTGTGTGTGGGGGGGTGAGGGCTCCGTCTGGGGGTGTGGGATCTGGTGTGGGACCAGGGATGAGGAATTTGGGGTGCAGGAGAGGGCTCAGGGCTGGGGCTGAGGGGTTTGGAGTGTGGAAGGGGGCTCTGGGTTGGGGTAGGGGGTTGGTCAATGTGGGAGGGGGAGGGCTCTGGCTGGGGGTGGGGCTGGGGATGAGGGGTGTAGGAGCGGGCTTCAGACTGGGGCCAAGGAGTTTGGCATGTGGGAGGGGGATCAGGGCTGGGGCAAGAGGTTGGGGTGTGGGAGGGGATGAGGGCTCCAGTTGGGGGTGAGGGCTCGGGAGTGGGGCTGGGGATGAGAGGTTTGGGGTGCAGGAGGGTGCTTTGGGCTGGGATCAAGGGGTTTGGAGGGCAGGAGGGGGATCAAGACTGGGAAGGGGGTTGGGTGTGTGGGGGGGTGTCAGAGGTGCAGGCTCCAGGCAGTGCTTACCTCAAGCGGTTTCTGGAGGCAGCAGCATGTCCCCCTTCTGGCTCCTACGCGAAGGCATGGCCAGGTGGCTCTGTGCGCTGCCCCGTCCACAGGCGCCGCCCCCGCAGCTCCCATTAGCCTCAGTTCCCAGCCAATGAGAGCTGCAGAATCGGTGCCTGGGTTGGGGACAGTGTGTGGAGCCCCCTAGCTGCCCCTATGCGTAGGAGCCAGAGCAGGGACATGCTGCTGCTTCCGGGAGCGGCACAGAGCCATGGCAGGCAGGGAGCCTGCCTTAGCCCCACTGCGCTACCGACCGGACTTTTAACGGCCCGGTCAGCGGTGCTAACCAGAGCCACCAGGGTGACCAGGCGTTCCAGTTGAAAACCGGACACCTGGCAACCCTAATACAAACACAGAACTGCCCCAAGAACTTTATAATAACTTCTGCATCAAACCCATATTTTCCGTATGAGCATATGCAATAGAAGGACATCCAGTCTTGCTTTAAAGACTTCAAGTGCTAGAGAATCCACATTCCTCGGTACTGTGTACCAGTGGTTAATTACCCTCATTGTTAAATACTGGACCTCAATTCTAGTCTGATTTTGTCTAGTTTCAGCATCCAACCATTGGATCTCATTATGCCTTCGTCTGCTAGATTAAAGAGCCAGCTAGTATCAGAAATCTCTTGCCTATGGAGGTACTTGTCTTAACCTTGTCTTGGATAAAGTAAATAGATCAAGCTCCTTAAGACTCTGACTATAAGGCACGTTTTCCAGACCTTATATGGTCACCAGAACTGGATGCAGTGTCCAGTAGTGGTCTCAAATATCTAATCTATCTATCTATTGTGATAGACCCAGGCCAGTTGGGTACAGCAGAAGGCAGATATACTGGCCACTGGATTAACAGTTTTCTGTTCCCTGACTGACCAGAGCAGGGGCTGCTCCAGGCTAATGAGAACACCTGACTCCAATTAACCTGCAAAGAGTCAGGTGAGGCCATTATGCTAATGTGACCACCTGACTCTAATTAAGGCCCCGCTGATACTATAAAAAGGGCTCACTCTAGTCAGCCAGAGGAGAGGAAATGTGGCTGAAGGGCTAGTTAATGAAGACATCCTCAAGTTATTGATAAGGGAGCCCTAAGGTAAGGGAGAAGCAGGAGAGCTGTGGGAAAGTGGCCCAGGGAAATGTAGCAACTCTGGCAGTGAAAAGTTGTCTGCCAACAGCTGCTACCATTAGGGTCCCTGGGCTGGAACCCGGAGTAGAGGGTGGGCCTGGGTTCCCCCCAACCCACCACTACAGGACCACCTCCTGGGAGGGGAAGTCAGGCCCCTGTCAGGACAGGAGGCTAAACTGTTCTAAAACAGTCTCCTAGGGACAACAGAGACTGTGGGAGTTCTCTCACCAACCTCCTTGCTGGCCTATGATGAAAAGGGCTCAGTAGACTGTAACCCTGGCCCTAGAGAGAGAAGGGCTATGTGGAGGGTCACTGTGAGCCACTGAGGCTAGCATATACCGCCTAGAAGCGCAGGACCCACGGGGGCAAGGTCAGAGCTCTGCCACACTATCTATCTAAGGAGTTCATAAAACAATTGCATGTTGCACAACCTGCTGCAACTGATTTTGTTGCTACTTCTTTTACATACCTAGAAAGAGAGGTCGGCATTTTCAGTAGCCTCTAAGGGACTTTTAGGCTTTCTGTAAGCTTTGGGTGACTAACTCCCTTAGGCTCACTGAAAATGGTTACGGGCATAAGGTGTATAGTTTCCAGAAGATCATTTTCTCTGCAGGGAAAGGCTCAGAAGGACTCAAATGAAAAGCACACTTTGTTTAGCAAGAAGTGGGTGTTTTCATAAAATTCAGTATAAATGGATTATTATTGAGCTAATGATTGTTATTATTATTACAGCAGAGAAAGCATCTGTGTTTACCCTGCAAAGAAAGAACAGCTGCAGAAGAAAACTCAAAAGAAATAGTAGAATAAATGGAGGGGAGGGGTGGACCCAGCAGAGGTGCTGGATTTAGGAAGTCACTCCCTGCTGGTGTAGGGGAGACTGTTGGGGTAATAAATAAACCCAAATTTTCCTCTCTGAAGTCTAAGTTCCAGGGAATTGGGTTAAGATAAAAATCATGCTTCAGTTCCAGAGGCCAGTATGATCCTAATCCGGTCTGGAATGACAGGCCAAGTTACATGCACACGGTGATCCAGCTGGGGTTACAAATGCATTGCACAACCCAAGTATTGACAGGCTATAGCTTCCCTGCTGTTGTCGAGGGTATGCCCAGCTAACCCAGTACCTACTGCAGAACCTACCACCACATTACTCCCTTCCAGACGGTGATCTCTGGGCCGTTGGACGGTGGCTGGCCCCAGGAGCGCCGCCAGCTTTTTTGCCGCCCTAGGTGGTGGAAGGTCCCGCCCTGAAAGGCCGCCCCCCCACAGAGGAGGCGGAAGGTCCCGCCGCCGAAATACTACTGGGGTTGCCGCCCCCCAAATTGTAGTGCCCTAGGCAATCGCCTAGGTTGCCTATTGGGTTGTGCTGGCCCTGGCTGGCCCTACACACAGTATACCTGATAGGGGGCTAAGGGCCTTATGTACTAGCAGAATCTACCTCTTCCAAGCAACATTGTCTCTCCTTGTGGGACACTGCCCAGCACTAGACCAGGTGGAGTCCTGCAAGTGCCCAATGCAATCTGGGGGGGATCACCTATGTTTTATACACAGCAGCCACCATTGCAATCTCTACAGTGGCTGTTTGCAAGTCATTAGTGTAACTGTGGTAACCTTAGTAGCTGTCATGTTTAATTAGGCCAAAGGTAACACTGTCAAAGTTTTAAAAGCAACTACCTGAGATACAGCCTAGTATCAAGTCATTAACCTTTTATTTTACAGCTGCTGGTTTGTGTGATTTAAAACCCGGTCCTTTTCCGGATCAGTTGACGGGTGACTGCTGGAGCGGTGGGGCCCGGCGCCGGAACGGCTTACTGGCGCTTTTGCCTGATGGAGGATGCCATTTTGTTCTCAAAACAGCATCTGCCACACACTGTGTGAGCAAGGTCATGCTGGCAGGGGTGTCCCCATGCTGGCAGGGGCAGGGTGGTAATTGCCCATTCAGGACTATCCATCCATCCCCACTTAGCCAATCTCCCCCAGCCCTTTAATAACAAACAGTCTCCTTGAGTTGCTGATCTTGTCTCCTAGTTAGATCCAAGTGCCTTGTGCTGATCTCCATAACCCAGCTGCATCTGTAGAAACCCTGCCTTACTTCTCTAAGTGCATGTTCTTCATTATTTCCATGGTGGTAGCAGCCAACTTGTGCTACCATAGGAAAGACAGGTCCTGCACTTAGGATGGAAGAATCCCATGCACTGCTACAGACTAGGGACCGAGTGGCTGGGCAGCAGTTCTGCAGAAAAGGACCTAGGGGTTACGGTGGACGAGAAGCTGGATATGAGTCAACAGTGTGCCCTTGTTGCCAAGAAGGCTAATGGCATTTTGGGTTGTATAAGTAGGAGCATTGCCAGCAGATCAAGGGACGTGATCATTCCCCTCTATTCGGCATTGGTGAGGCCTCATCTGGAGTACTGTGTCCAGTTTTGGGCCCCACACTACAAGAAGGATGTGGAAAAATT
>NW_020691680.1:0-11604 GCF_002925995.2 Terrapene triunguis
TATTCCCCAACTGGAAATCCCCAAAAGCCTAGTGTTAATGAAAATTAGGTCTGTGAAATCAAGTGCTCAGAAGTCATCAACAAACATTTGATGATTTTTGAATTTGAACTCTGAACTATAATGTTAACTCTGCCACCGTGTATATCCTGTATATTTTATGAAATGGATTCAACACTCTGCTAATGATCAAAACTGGGACTCACAAAAAATACATGTGCACCACAGCAGAATTAAACACGCAATAGAAGTAACTTCCAGAAGTTCCTGACTTGACTGCTTGATTATAACCCTAACGCTGCAATAATGCTAAGCTTCTCATATCTTTTCCCTGATTAATGGCAGTGTCAGGTGATGCCAGACTGTGCTTAGCCTTCAATGCAGGTGTTTATAAAAAACAATACAGAAACAGTCTCACATGCGTGCAAGAATTCCAGCTGGAATAGAAGAGGGGGGTGCTGAGATGGACATATTTGTTCCCAACCTCTCACAGCACATGCACACAGCACCCCCACATAAAGTTATTTTTGGACAGAAACAGAGCCTAAGAAATTTCAAACCAAAAAGGAATCTGAGTAAAGTTATGAGTAATTTATAAAGGGTTAGTTGAAGTTTAACACAGTAGTCAGTCCCAGTAACTACTACACATAGCTGTGCTATTCTGTTAGAACCTGAACTTCTGAGTCCTGGGAAAATATGCATTGTGACATTTCCAGGGTGGACTGATTTAAATCAGCTTTTCCATTTGTATTTCAGCTATTTTCTAAAGAAAGATGCACTCATTAGTTGATATACCCATTAAAACACCTTGACTTACAACTAAATGGACATTTTACAGTAGATTTGGTACATCTGTTTGCTACCTAGAAGTGTACACCATAACTATATACATTTAAGGAATTATATAGCTTAATATTTTCAGATTCTTATTAACCAAACACTTTTAGTATGTTAGAAAATGGTGAACGATATATTGCTTATTTACTAGATAATTAACTTTTTGCTCATGTTTTGTGTCAATCTGCATTAGAATGGTGACTGGAATTTAAACAAACAAAACAGTATATAAAATGTATTTGTATTAAACAAGACAACCTTAAATGTTTTAGACACAAACTTCTCTTATCAAAAGATGCTTCACAATGACAATTAAATAATTTATTAAATAGAGGGATTAACTGTAGTCAGTGAATTAAACTGATTATTTCAGGTTGGTCTGAGCAAATTTTCAAATATGCCTAAGTGAAAGTAACTGCGGCTTAAATTTCTAGTCTCGCCTATGTCTCTTGAAAAGAAATTACCTAAATTACCTAGGCCAGGGGTCGGCAACCTTTCAGAAGTGGTGTGCCGCATCTTCATTTAATCACTCTAATTTAAGGTCTCGCGTGCCAGTAATATATTTTAATGTTTTTAGAAGGTCGCTTTCTATAAGTCTATAATATATAACTAAACTATCATTGTATGTAAAGTAAATAAGGTTTTTAAAATGTTTAAGAAGCTTCATTTAAAATTAAATTAAAATGCAGAGCCCCCCCAGACTGGTGGCCAGGACCCAGGCAGTGTGAGTGGCACTGAAAATCTTCTTGCGTGCCACCTTCGGCACACGTGCCATAGGTTGCCTATCCCTGACCTAGGCTAATCAACTGTACCATATTTTTGAAACTTGACCTCAAAAGTTAGATGCTTTCCCTGAATCTTTCTTTATATAAAAAAGAAGCTTTTAATTCAAAGTGGGGTTTTTTTTTGTTTTTTTGTTTTTAGAGAGGGTCATGGATTCAGCATATTTATTTGTTATTTAAATGTCTTATTATAATCTTCTAAGTTTAGGCCTCAACATATTTTGTATTAAATTCTGATTTCATTTTAAACTGGCTCATTTTTAAAAAGAAAAACTTATAAGTAACAAAAATTTGTAAAAAGGAATTTTATTTAACTTTAAAAAAAGTCTTCCAATTTTTATCCACCTTGGACCTTTCTGTAATTATGACATCACTGCGGCTATCCTAGTCCCAGACCCAGCACTTTCAAGCAGCTGGTATATTCGTTTGCAGTGCTCCGCTGCCCGGGAGCAACCCTAGACTCCCACTCTCAGTGACTGCAGGGACGAGGCACAGCTCCTTGATGAGATGAGCTTGGAGGGCTATGTCAGAACACGGGTCAGTTTTTCAGCATTTCAGTTCTTTGCTATCCCCCTTTTTAGGCCCACCCTAACAAGGGAGATTAGCAACCAATGTAAGGTGCCCCTAGGCAAGAAACCTAAGAGTAAAAGGATGCTAACAGCTGCCTACTCTAACAGGAGAGTTTAGGAAATGGAGGGGGAGGAAAGGAAGGGTTACATCTCAGGAACATTCAGAGGAAGTTTACAGCGTCCAGTGGACTAAACCGTGTCGTGTCCAGTCCTCAAAGCAATATGAAGACTACTAAATGTTACAGGAGAACAACCCCCCCCCCCCCCCGGACACTTTATCTGACTCTCCCCAGATGCCCTTTGGGAGCAAGAGGTTCAGGGAAACACCAGCTGCTCATCCCATTCCTTTCACTCGACTCCTACCTGCTGAGCACGCAGCAGAGCGGTCCTCCTGTACATGTAATCCTCCGATTTGATCACGTACACCATCTTATAGGAGTTCAGTTTGAATTTACACTCCAGCTTGTCCAAGCTCTCCACATTCTCCATGGACTTCTTACTGTTTCCCTCCTTCCCTTCCTTCTCCTGCTGCTCCCGACCACGCTGACACTTACGGATCCGCCTCAGGTTCCTGTAAACCAGAGAATCCCTGCTGGGATTAGTGCTCATCCTCTGTCCACTAGGCTGGACGTATGTGGTGGCTCCAGGCCAGCCCTTCGGAACCCAAAGTATTACTCAGAGTGGAATGGTCACAAATTAAAGTTGGTTAGGCTCATGTGCCTACCATAAGCCAACCCACTGATCTCAGCTGTTTACAGAGAGTGAGGGCCTTTCAAAGCTATTTTGCAACCAACTCCCTGCTAATGAAAAGCTCTGACTCAGCACCTTCCGCACTTAGCTAGAGGGCTACTGTAAGCAAAGGCAGGATTGCCCAAAAAAAAGGGGGCTGGTGACTCCCCAAACCTCTGACCTCCCTGCTGCCTGTGGACTATGCCCTCTCTCAGTCACTGGAGAGCAGGAGCCCAGGGTGGGCTCTTGGAATAAACAGCAGCACTGTGTCTCTATATGCTACTCCCAGGTTAATGTCTTCTAAAGTGGCAGAGTACTAAAAACAAACAAGAGACTGCAATAGCCAACAATGTGACGGAGTAAGATTTTCTCCCTCTGCTGACATGGGTACTTGTGGTCTGTGTGTCACTTTTCACAGCCACGGCTTGTTCACTCACCTCGGCAGGAAAACCGGCTTCTGGGCCAGGTGTTCCCGAAGTTCGGGAGAAGTAGAATCAGAGTTGACGTACCGCTCTACGTAGTCTGACCAACGCTGAAATTGGGCACAGAACACAAGGGGTTAACCAACATCTGCCAAATCAAACAATTCAAACCCAACTCTGAAGGGGTTTGGTTGGAAGTGGATGAAAGAAAAGCAATCTTTGGAGACTCCATATATTTCACACAGGTCCCACTCACTCTCCCCCCATGGATGGATATACCTATACCTATATCATAGAACTGGAAGGGACCCTGAAAGGTCATCGAGTCCAGCCCCCTGCCTTGACTAGCAGGACCACGTACTGATTGTTGCCCCAGATCCTTAAGTGGCCCCCTCAAGGATTGAACTCACAACCCTGGGTTTAGCAGGCCAATGCTCAAACCACTGAGCTATCCCTCCCCCTATATGCACCTGCACTGTCTGGTTTTTGAAATTGTTAATAAGAGATGCCAACAAGGCTTGTTCAATCCAATTCACTGAGTGCACTGTGTCACATAATCAATGTGTCCTGTAGGACTAGAAGCAGGTCATAAACTATAGCATCTGAAACACTGACAGCTCTGCCATCTTCATCCAGTTATACCCCCATTTAAACTTTACATGCTTAATAGCTGCAGCTGAACTCCGAGGACAATCGGCTCTTACCTCTGCCTCTACGGGGTCATCCGAGTTCTCCTCTTCGGTGTCCAGCAGCTCGATGGTTAATTGGACCTGGCCTCTGCTCTGAATGAACATCAGCTACAAAGCAGAATGCGGAAGGGGACTTAGTAACCAATTATTCAGAAAAATAAATCCAATAAACTTTATGCAACTCTCCAGCATAATACTGTGCCTCCCACTTTGCTGGGAACAACGGGGGGATACTAGCCCCAGTTACACAATCTGAACACAGAAGGAGTTTTGACAATGAGTGGAAAGTTCTAGATCACTAAGGAGCTAATCTAACAAAGGGTAAAAGGATAAAGAAATTATTCTACATATATGGGCAGAAGAGAATTCCTGGATAGAGAACCATGACATACTTAAAGAGAGGTGGAAGAAAAAAGCATGAATTGCTGCAGTGAACGGTTGGTATTTTATTAACGATCAGACAAAATCTCTCTGTTACCCACAGAGTTTGCTCGAAATTGGGATGTTTATAAAGGCAAAGCAAGGAGCTGGACCCCTTTTAGCAGCATGCTGTTTTCTGATCAATTTGTGCAGTTTCAATTCTTTGCTTCCCTGCTTATTTTGAGACTCTCAGCGGGAACACAGAGACGCCCTATAACTATCAAAGCCATTATCAATGAATTTCACTAGTTCAAGATGGGCCCGGACACTTCTGATTTCACAGTGACAAGAAGTATGAATTTGATTTGAACGGTGAGTCAGGTTTATTTAACGCATAGGTGACAAATATTAGTAAGAGACCGTTACAGTCTACAATGGATGAGATGGAGAAAAAGGTGGAAAGCGTCAGTGACCCACCCCACGGGAGGGAGGGAGAGACAGAGATTAAAAGCCTAGTGACAGCAATCACTCAATACAGTATTACTCTGGCTTTGGGACACTGGGAAATACAGGGACAAATCCCAGCTTTACTTCAGGATACCTATTTTTCCATCTTCCTTGCAAATGTCCCATTTCCGAGGAACTCTTTATAGAAATATTTATCTGTTTTTTCTGTTCATTCCACAGTTCCTGTCTGGACTGATGCAAGCCCCGCCAAGGGCTATATTAAGACCGACAGTCACAGAGCAGGTACTCGGCAGCTCCACCAGGCTAGAATGCACAATCAGGTCGCCCTGTCAAGCTCTATGACAGCTGCGGAGCACACAGGTGTCCAGAGGTCCTTGGGATATTTGGATAGTTACGTAAAATGAAAAGCTGAGCCCATTCTCCTTTCTCAGCGAGCCTTCGTACTTCCCCTCCTCTCTCAGCAAGCTCCTCCAGGAGTCCTCCTCAAAGCGTCACTGCAGGTAGATATGGTTTTTACCTTGAAACAGTTCTCGTCTGACATGAGCTGCTCGGCTTTGCGCTGGTACGTGGCCTCCACAAGGGCCCGAGATGACTGTGACGACAGCAGGCCTCCGGTAGCTCCGTTGCTATTCTCCGACAGGTAAAGGTCTGTCACCTGCACGCAGATCTCATCACTCACTATGTGCTGAAGCTGGCAGCAGGAAAGACACGGAGAAGAAAAGTTAGCGAAGAGGGTTTTAAATGCCTCTGGACTTGGTGCACTGTATACTGCAGTAGCCCCCTTTCCCCAACCCAAGTCAGTCAGAGGGCTTTGCACTAGTGTGCACCATGGACAACCTGCCTTCTGCAGTCAGGCCGTAGACAAAATAGAACACTAAGAAAATCTCCAAAATAAACTTCTCCATGTGGCAACAAGCAGAGCTTGACATTAATCAAAACAAGCCAGGCTGAGCCTTCATCATTTGCCTGCACTTCTAGACTTACATGTTTGCATGCAAACACTTATGTCAAAAGCTATAATTGATGAGAGGGAAACTATTTTATCTCCCCTGCATACATATACGCTGTGGCAGAATTGGTCAGATTTCCAGTTCTTCTCCACTATGCACCATGCAAGTCTCAGAACCAGCTAAAGAATATGTCCATCAATGCAGATTAGAAATGAACATACCCTTAAAAATTCCTGCTTCAAACCTTTGTCTGGTCAAACCACAGCAAAAAAAATTCTAGCCATCTAAGTATTAAAACTAAAAAACAATTATTTAGGTTATGAACACGGTAGCCTCTTCTATTGTGAATTACTACTACACCCATTGGAAAACATTGTGTCCTTTAAAATAAATAATGATGCTGGCAAAGTACAGTTACACATACAAAGTAACTACGGATTAATAACCTTTAAGTGAGCATTATGAAGGAAATGCCTGACAGCTGGCAAAGATTTAGACTATCGAGGTACGTGGGAAGGGCTTGTTAGGCAGTTCTCTTGCCATGAAATCGCTACACCAAATCCAAAAGTTGATTAGTTGGTTGTTTGTGGAGGGGAAATTAAAAATAAATTAAATCAAATTCTAATTATTAATTATATTCCCAAATTTAAATAAAGAGCCGGTTGGCTGCCAATTTCCTGTCAAAACTGAAACTAAAAAAAAAGACTGTTACTCACCTTTGTAACTGTTGTTCTTCGAGATATGTTGCTCATATCCATTCCAACTAGGTGTGCGTGCACCGCGTGCACGATCGTCGGAAGATTTTTACCCTAGCAACACTCGGTGGGTCGGCTGAGGCGCCCCTTGAGTGGCGCCCTTATGGCCCTGGATATATGCCACTGCCGACCCAGCACCCCCTCAGTTCCTTCTTGCCGGCTACTCCAACAGAGGGAAGGAGGGTGGGTTTGGAATGGATATGAGCAACACATCTCGAAGAACAACAGTTACAAAGGTGAGTAACCGTCTTTTCTTCTTCAAGTGCTTGCTCATATCGATTCCAATTAGGTGACTCCCAAGACTTACCTAGGCGGTGGGGTCGGAGTGAGATGTCGCGGAGTGAAGGACCGCTGAACCAAATGCAGCATCACCCCGGGAGTGCTGCACTATCGCATAGTGGGAAGCAAAGGTTTGTACCGATGACCAAGTTGCTGCCCTACAGATCTCTGTATGAGTACATGAGCCACGAAGGCGGAGGACGAAGCTTGAGCCCGGGTGGAGTGGGCGGTAAGGTGCATAGTTGGGACACCAGCCAAGTCATAGCACGCACGGATGCATGATGTGATCCAGGACGAGATGCGCTGGGTGGAGACCAGAAGGCCCTTCATCTGGTCTGCCACAGCTACGAACAGCTGGGTCGTCCTCCTAAAAGGTTTCGTTCGATGTAAAAGGCGAGGGCCCTATGAACGTCTAGCGAGTGCAACTGTTCTCGTTGAGAAGCGTGCGGCTTCTGATAGCAGACCGGAAGGAAGATGTCCTGGTTGACATGGAAGACAGACACCAACCTTAGGAAGAAAGGCGGGGTGTGGTCGCAGCTGTACCTTGTCCTTATGAAACACCGTATACGGTGGGTCCGACATGAGGGCTCGAAGCTCCGAAGTGATAGCGGCGAGGAAAGCTGTTTTCCAGGAAAGGTACAGGAGCAAGCAAGTGGCCATCGGCTCGAACGGGGCACCCATGAGTCTGGATAGGACCAGGTTGAGATCCCACGTAGGGGCCGGATGCTGAATTTGCGGGTACAGACATTCCAATCCCTTGAGGAACCTGCTGACCATGGGGTTGGAGAAAACCGAGCGCCCATTTTCGCCCAGGTGGAAGGCCAAAATCGCTGCTAGGTGTACTCTGATGGATGAAACTGCCAGGCCTTGCTGTTTCAAGGACAAGAGATAGTCTAAGATGGTAGGTACTGACACCTCCAGAGGGGCAGGATTGCTCAGGGCACACCAGCAGGAGAAACGCTTCCACTTGGCCAAATACGTGGACCTAGTAGAGGGCTTTCTGCTACCCAAAAGTACGTGCTGCACCAAGCGGGAGCAATGTAGCTCAGATTGAGTTAGCCATGCAGCATCCATGCTGTGAGATGGAGGGATTGCAGGTCTGGATGACAGAGTCGGCCGTGTTCCTGAGTGATCAGGTCCAACCACAACAGAAGTGGAATTGGGGTGGTCACCGACAGATCGAAGAGAGTGGTGTACCAATGTTGCCTGGGCCACGCCGGGGCGATCAAGATTAAGCGGGCCTTGTCTCTGCGCAACTTGAGAAGGACCTTGTGGACTAACGGGAATGGAGGAAAGGCGTAGAACAGATGGTCTTTCCACAGTATCAGGAAGGCGTCCGATAGGGAGCCTGGGGAGTGCCCCTGCAGAGAACAGAACACCTGGCACTTTCGATTCTCGCAAGAGGTGAAAAGGTCTATATGGGGAAACCCACACTTCCGGAAAACAGAATAGATAACTTCCGGGTGAATCGACCACTCGTGAGCCGGAAAGGATCTGCTGAGGCGATCTGCCAAGGTGTTCTGGACTCCTGGGAGAAACGATGCCACCAGGTCGATCGAGTGGGCTATGCAGAATTCCCACAGGCGAATGGCTTCCTGACAGAGGGGGGACGATCGTGCTCTCCCTTGTTCGTTGATGTAAAACATGGCCGTTGTGTTGTCTGTGAAAACTGCGACACAACGGCCCTGAAGGTATTTGCAGAACACCTGACACGCCAGGCGCACTGCTCTCAGTGCCTGTACGTTGATGTGCAGGGATAGCTCTTGTGTGGACCAAAGGCCCTGTGTGCGAAGGTCTGCAAGGTGAGCGCCCCAGCCCAGAGATGATGCGTCCGTGCTTAGGACCAGGGAGGGCTGTGGGACATGGAATGGCATCCCTCCGCATACCGAGCGGGGGTTCAGCCACCGGACCAGGGAGGTTAAGATTTCCATCGGTACCGTGAGCACTGTGTCTAAATTGTCCCGGCCTGGGCGGTACACGGATGAGAGCCAGGCCTGAAATGGCAGGAAGCGCAGTCTGGCATGTCTGGTCACGAAGGTGCAAGATGCCATGTGTCCCAGTAGACTGAGGTACGTGCGTGCTGTTGAGGTCGGAAAGTTTTGGAGGCTGTGGATAATGTTCACCATGGACTGGAAGCGGGCATGTGGTAGGCACGCACGGGTGAGATTTGAATCCAGGACTGCTCCGATGAAGTCTATTCTTTGGGTCGGCTGCCAAGTGGACTTTTCGACATTGAGTGTGGAAGGTAGGCCGAGTTTGACCGCAGTACGCACCGGGGAGCTTATGTGCACCGGACTCAACGGCGTTTGTGGCGCCGGAATCGACGGTGCCGGAGTTGGAGCCTTTGCGGCGCGGTCCAGCACGGGACACTGCTCCAAGGGGGGCACAGGAGGTGCCGGCAACTGTACAAGAGCAGCAGGTTGCTTGTGCTGTTTCTTAGGTCCCGGAGACAGCGAGCAGTGCCGCGCTGGTAGCGGTGCCAGAGACGTCCGGTGCTGGGAGTCTTTGCCGGTGCCGGGTTGCGAAGTTGTTGTTTCCGGTGCCGGAAGCACGCTTCAGACCAACGGCGCTGCGTCTCGGCGCGAAGCCGAGGACATTGGGCTAAGTGCCGCTTCCATCAGTAGCTGCTTCAAGCGAAAGTCCCGCTCCTTTTTAGTCCAAGGCTTGAATGCCTTACCAATGCGGCACTTATCTGATTGATGGGATTCCCCCAGGCACTTCAAACAGGGTCGTGGGGGTCTCCCGTAAGCATCCGCTTAAGGCAGGCCAAGCACGGTTTGAAACCTGGAGACCTAGGCATGAGCCCAGGTACCGGGAGGGAGGGAAGGGGAGAAGCCCCTTACCCCCAATTACTATGTACACTAACAACAATTACTACTATTAACTACAACTAGAAACTACTAACAACTACTCTATAACAACTATCTACAAGTATAAACGAGCTAAGAGCTAGGGAAGTGGAGATCAGCTAAGCCACGCTCCACAGTTCCAACGAGCATCATGGGCGGCAAGAAGGAACTGAGGGGGCGCTGGGTCGGCAGGGGCATATATCCTGCACCATAAGGGCGCCACTCCAGGGGCGCCTCAGCCAACCCACTGAGTGTTGTTAGGGTAAAAATCTTCCAACGACTGTGCACGTGGCGCGCGCGCACCTAATTGGAATCGATATGAGCAAGCACTCGAAGAACTTGTTTTTAGCCCTGTCTTTATACTCTAATTTATGCTTAACAATTCTCCATAGAAATGGGATCATCAAGGTAGCCAGCATGTGAGAGTTGATACTTGGGCTTACAGAGTTCAAGTGACAACAAGCAGCTGAAAGCCACAAATATACCACCTTCAAGAGCCAGCCAGCGTGCGTGAAATCCAGAAGGAAGTTGTTATTCAAAAGAAATACAGAACCTTTTCCAAGAGTCCTTACAGTTTTGGTTCTTGTGTTTACAAATGCTTCAGGTTTTCTAAGAGCAAGAGAACACTTCAAACGTGGTCCCATCTGATACTAGGCATCTCTTGGATAGTGGAGGACAGTCTGCACTTGGTAAGGCAACTCCCATCTTTTCATGCGCTGTATATTTATACCTGCTTACTATATTTTCCACTCCGTGCATCTGATGAAGTGCGTTTTAGCCCACAAAAGCTTATGCCCAAATAAATCTGTTAGTCTCTAAGATGCCACAAGGACTCCTAGTTTTTTCTTTTTTTTACTGATACAGACTAACACGGCTACTCCTCTGAAACCTGCCTTAAGAATGAGGCTTGAACATACCTGAGGAGTGTATTACAGTCACACACTAGGTGGACCACTTATTACAACACAGTGCTAACGGCACTATCTTTCTGAATGAGGAGCTTTACTATAATCCCCCTGATTACTGGATCACTTGATGAGTTAATTCCCTCTGAAACACCTGGCATTGGCCACTGTCGGAAGACAGGATACTGAGATAGATGGACCTTTGGTCTCACCCAGTATGGCCATTCTTATGATTTCAGGCACATGCTACATTCTGAAAAAAATCCTCTGGGCTCATGTTATTCCTGCCCTCAAGACAGATAGAATTTTGTTTAAAATACACATCTATCTGAATATTCAATCTTTTTGCTTTTTATAGAAGGTTTACAAATCCTCAAAAACAGGCATTTTAAATATTGTTAAGCACACTTAATGTAGCAATTTCTTTGTTAAAGCAACATTACTTGGGGAAGTGTTGTTATGTCAGATACACGTACCTTTAAAGAAGCTGAAGAGGGAAGACAAAGCACCACGGGTCGCTGGGTAACCTAAATATCTGTACACACCTTGTTGAGCCTCATCACTTAAATACACTAACACTTATCCTCTCCCATCTCCAGAAATATGTTAGAGAGACAGGAGGAAACCCCTGTTTTTCTCTCCTCCACTCTGAAATACACCACACAAATACATTCAACATTCCCAAGCTTCCTTTAAACCTTGGGGAGTGCTCTTTTGTGGGAAAGCATCAGCTACTTCCCCTTTATCACCTGGACACCACCCTTCCCTTCCCCTGACAGTATGCTGCAAGTCACCTGTCTAACAATGCTCTGGATCAGCTTGTCCATGGTAAAGGCGATGTAGGCATGAATGGTGAACATCTCACGCAGGGAGTCCTCATACTGGGACGAATCCATGTTGCCATCTAGCAGGTTCCGCACCATATCCAGGAAAGCTGGGTAGTAATCCTCCACATCAATATCCACTAGAGGAAGAGAAGGTGCAACATGAACTACATTGTAACACCCCACAAA
>NW_020691681.1:0-3774 GCF_002925995.2 Terrapene triunguis
AGTCCCTAGCTAGCACTTCTTAACTTCATCCAAATAAACAGCTAATTGATCCACAGAAAATTCTAACTATTGGCCCTTAGTCCTGTGAGAGTCAATCTCTATAAATGAGGAGACTTTACATTATGTTCATAATAGTAAGCCAGACCTGCCAAGCCTGTGGCTTGTCCCTTTAGGCTTTTGCTTTTTGGCTTGGTCCACTGGGAAACCTGACCAGTCTATTGCTTTTCCTGGTTCTGGTCACAAGGGTGTCATATGAACTCAGAATACTGTGTATCAGGAAATGGCCCTGTTTCATGCTGCTCCGCTGCATCCATCCCTTATTTCTAAGGCCCTACTTGAAATGTGGGATGATTGTCAAAAAATTGCAGCTGAGTTGTGGACAAGCCATGGAAAATTGCGGAAAAGTAACAATGGACCTTATTATTTTGAGGTAATAAAGTCCATTATTACTTTTCCATGATTTTTCACTGTCGGCTGCCCGGGGCTGAGAGCGGGGGCTCCCACTGTCAGCCTTGTGCACGGCAACGCTCCCACTATTAAAATTGCAGTAGAAGCCTAATATTGAGGAATCTGCAATTTCCACAATATCACAAGTTAATTAGGGCGTTACTTATTTCAGAATTTAGATGATCTATCCAGATTCCTCAGTCTCTCACATAACATAATTATAAGCAAATATTTTTCTATATTTTTTCTTTATTTTCTATATTATCTATATAGTTTCTAATGTCAACACCTATCAGATTCCCCATTTCATCCCATTCAAGACTGAAATTTCTTCTTGCAGGTTACAATTACTGAGATTCCTCCCTTGGGTCAGAGAGCAAACTGCTTGGCACAAACACATGGGAATGCAATTTTCTGTGTACAACCTGAAAAAGTCATCACCAAGCTCTAAGCTAACCTGTACAAAATTGTTAGCAATACCTTGATATGTCTACATCTTAAAAAATTGTCTTTATTTAATACAATTATGGATAATGCTAACAGGCAATAATTCCCATGCCTCTTCCCACCTCCCCCCCACCCCCGAGGACTGGTGCGCATGAAAAAGAGAATAGGATCAGTATTGGAAATTTGGCATGGAAATAACTGTATGGTGTTGACATAGTATCTCCCCACATTGTGGTTTTGTTACAACAGTTTGTCCTTTTTGTGCTATCTTGCTTTTGCTGTTCTGTGTTGAAATCAGTGGAACCAGAGGATTGCTCCAAAACATGGGTGGGAACTGGGAGTAAGAAGGTGCATTTACACAGCAAAAAAATCCTGTGGCAGTGAGTCTCAGAACCTGGGTGTAGTGACTTGGCCTGGCTCCCGACGGCCCCTGAGAGAGAGGAGCCAGAACAGGCACCCAAGTGGGCGGAGCCACCGGCACCTGTTCCCGCCCCCCGGAAGTGGGCGGAGCCACCTGCACCTGTTCCCGCCCCCCGGAAGTCAAGGGGCGGGACAGGAAGTATAAAAGCCAAGCTCCAGCACTCAGTTGGAGCCCAGCGGCCGGAGAGACCAGACGCTCCTGCTCGGGCGAGACCGAGCCTTCCCAGAGCCACGTACCCGGACGTCGACGGACCGAGCCTCCCCAGAGCCAGGTACCCCGAGGCGGACTGGCCGAGCCTCCCCAGAGCCAGGTACCCCGAGGCCGACTGGCCGAGCCTGCCCCGAGAGCGGTACCCCGAGGAGCGGCCCGAGCGGCCCCCTGACCCGAGACCGGAGGAGCAGCCCGACCTCGACAGCCCTCTGCGAACCGAGGAGCCTATGGTGTGGGACCCCGCTGCCGAGCCCAGCGAGGAACAGGTACCAATGGAGGAGGAGGAGATGGGAAGTAGCCCGGGGATAGCAGACCCCGAACCCATGTCAGTGTGTTGCGGTCAGGATCCCCACTGACCCCGTGGCAGACGGACTGCTGCGGATAGGGCCCCGGGCTGGAACACAGTGGAGTGGGTGGGCCTGTGTTCCCCCCCCTGCCACCCCCCCGCCGGGTGGCAGTCTCTCCTCCTCCCTGCCTAGGGCCAGGACTGCCCCTGAAATATTGTTTGCTGCCCCGCCCTGACTAAGGGCCTGGGCTACTGAACTATTGTTTGCTGCCCCGCCCTGACTAAGGGCCTGGGCTACTGAACTTTTGGTTGCTGCCCCGCCCTGACTAAGGGCCTAGGCTACTGAACTTTGGGTTTTGCTGCCCCGCCCTGACTAAGGGCCTGGACTATTTAACTGTGTTTGCTCAGCTCCTGCTGCGAGGACTGAGCCCAGAGAGCAGTGTTCTTGCCCCACCCCTGAGGCAAGGACTGGCGCCCAAAATCCCTAACCCTAAGGGTTAGGTGCCCTGCCCTGACCGAGGGCAGGGGCTTAGCTATTTGCGGTAGTGGCTCCGCCGGTAGGAAGGTGCTGAGCCCCTCGGACCCTTGTGTGTGGCCCCGCCCTGAGCTAGCGTGTGGGCCTATCTAACCTTGTGCTTTCGTTTAGCCCCTGCCGGAGGGGCAGAACCCCAAGACCTTCGGAACCCGAGGACCGACTTGGGGGCCGTGTAGTGAGGCGGCCTGGCTCCCGACGGCCCCTGAGAGGGCACAGCTCCCGCACCGGACTATTACACTGGGTCTAGTGTCTTGGGCATAAGAACATAAGAACGGCCATACTAGGTCAGACCAAAGGTTCATCCAGCCCAGTATCTTGTCTAGCGACAGTGGCCAATGCCAGGTGTCCCAGAGGGAGTGAACCTAACAGGTAATGATCAAGTGATCTCTCTTCTGCCATCCATCTCCACCCTCTGACAAACAGAGGCTAGGGACACCATTCCTTACCCATCCTGGCTAATAGCCATTAATGGACTTAACCTCCATGAATTTATCAAGTTCTCTTTTAAACCCTGTTATAGTCCTAGCCTTCACAACCTCCTCAAGCAAAATAGCCTCTCTAATTTCCCTTAGCATTTCATCATCACTATCACTGTCCTGGTCAGATGGTTGATAATAGATCCCTATTTATTCTTATCCCTACCCTATTCTTATTAGAGCATGGAATTACTATCCATAGAGATTCTATGGAACATGTAGATTCTTTTAAGATTTTTACTTCATTTGATTCTACATTTTCTTTCACAGATAATGCCCCTCCCCCCCCCCCCCCCCCCGCACGACCTGTTCTGTCCTTCCAATATATTTTGTACCCCGGAATGATTGTGACCCATTGATTGTCCCCACTCCACCAGGTTTCTGTGATGCCTATTATATCAATATCCTCCTTTAACATGAGGCTCTCCAGTTCACTCATGTGACAGACCCAGACCAGTGGGGTACAGGAATCTGGTAGAGGGCAAATATACTGGTCACTGGATGAGTAGTTTTCTGTTCCCTGAGTGACCAGAGCAGGGGCTGTACTAGAGTAATCAGGAACCTGCTAGAACCAGTTAAGGCAGGCAGGCTAATTAGGACACCTGGAGCCAATTAAGAAGAAGCTTCTAGAATCAATTAAGGCAGGCTAATCAGGGCACCTGGGTTTTAAAAAGGAGCTCACTTCAGTTTGTGGTGTGAGTGTGAGGAGCTGGGAGCAAGAGGCACAAGGAGCTGAGAGTGAGAGGGTGTGCTGCTGGAGGACTGAGGAGCACAAGCGTTATCAGACACCAGGAGGAAGGTCCTGTGGTGAGAATAAGGAAGGTGTTTGGAGGAGGCCATGGGGAAGTAGCCCAGGAAGTTGTAGCTGTCATGCAGCTGTTACAGGAGGCACTATAGACAGCTGCAGTCCACAGGGCCCTGGGCTGGAACCCGGAGTAGAGGGTGGGCCCAG
>NW_020691682.1:0-5204 GCF_002925995.2 Terrapene triunguis
ATAGTTATGACACGCCCCCCAAATCACAGATAGTGTTGGACGTTCGGTTCCACACTGGCTGTGATTTCTTCCTGGAGTTCTAGGAGAAAACAGAGTTAATAAGACATACTACTGATTATATAAAAACTAACAATGTTTCATTCCAAGAACAATTGTTAACCAGTTAACTCTGGGAAACTTTCCCGGGAGAGTGCATCAGCCACTTTGTTAGAAGCTCCCGAAATGTGTTGTATTTCAAAATCAAAATCTTGGAGAGCTAAACTCCACCGAAGAAGTTTTTTGTTATTTCCCTTGGCGGTATGAAGCCACTGTAGCGCAGCATGGTCTGTTTGTAGTTGGAAACGCCGTCCCCAAACATATGGGCGTAGCTTTTCCAGCGCGTACACAATGGCGTAGCATTCCTTTTCGCTGATTGACCAGTGACTTTCCCTCTTAGACAGTTTTTTGCTGAGAAACACGACAGGATGGAATTCTTGATCCGGTCCTTCCTGCAGTAAAACTGCTCCCACGCCTCTCTCGGAAGCATCTGTGGTTACTAGGAACGGTTTGTCAAAGTCTGGGGCCCTTAGCACAGGGTCAGACATGAGTGTTGCCTTAAGCTGGTTAAAGGCCTTTTGACACTCATCAGTCCACTGAACTGCATTTGGCTGTTTCTTTCTGGTTAGGTCTGTCAGCGGGGCGGCGATTTGGCTGTAGTGTGGTACAAATCGCCTATAATATCCGGCCAAGCCTAAGAAGGATTGGACCTGTTTCTTTGACTTTGGAACCGGCCACTTTTGGATAGCATCCACTTTGGCCTGTAGGGGATTTATAGTTCCTTGACCCACCTGGTGCCCCAGGTACGTCACTCTGTTTTGGCCTATTTGACACTTTTTAGCCTTAACAGTTAGTCCTGCCTGTCGGATGCGCTCGAAGACTTTTTCCAGGTGCTCCAGGTGTTCTGTCCATGAATCAGAAAAAATGGCCACATCATCGAGGTAGGCAACTGCAGATTCTCCCAATCCCGCTAGGAGACCATCTACAAGTCTTTGGAAGGTGGCGGGTGCATTTCGCAACCCGAAAGGGAGTACATTGAATTCGTACACCCCTGCCTGGGTGACGAAGGCTGACCTTTCCTTAGCGGGTTCATCTAGTGGTACTTGCCAGTACCCTTTGGTTAAGTCTAAAGTAGAGATGAATTGGGCATGTCCCAATTTCTCCAATAGCTCATCTGTGCGTGGCATTGGATAGTTGTCAGGACGAGTTACAGCATTTAGCTTACGGTAGTCCACGCAAAAGCGTATTTCCCCATCTGGTTTGGGAACTAGAACCACTGGAGATGCCCATGCACTGTTAGAGGGGCGGATTATACCCATCTGTAGCATGTCCTGGATCTCCCTTTGTATAGCAGCTTGGGCATGAGGTGACTCCCGGTAGGGTGGGGTTCTAATTGGGTGAGCATTACCTGTGTCAATGGAGTGGTATGCCCGTTCGGTCCGTCCTGGAGTGGCTGAGAAAATCGGTGCAAAGCTTGTGCACAGCTCCTTGATCTGCTGTCGCTGCAGACGTCCCAGGGTTGTGGAGAGGTTCACCTCTTCCACGCCACCATTCCTTGTTCCTTCGTAGTAGACACCTGCAGGCCACTCCGCGTCATCTGTTTCCTGGGCTGTAAACTGGCAAACGTTTAATCCTCTGGAATAAAAGGGCTTAAGAGAATTAACATGGTATACCTTAGGCTTTATGTTGGAGGTGGGGGAGGCTATGAGATAGTTAACAGCTCCTAGGCGCTCCTGGACCGTGAATGGTCCTTCCCACGACGCTTCCATTTTATGGGCCTGGAGCGCCTTTAAGACCATGACTTGATCTCCTACTTTGAAGGACCGTTCTCTGGAATGTTTATCATACCAGGCCTTTTGCTCTTCCTGAGCATCCTTTAGGTTTTCTTTAGCAAGGGCTAAAGAGTGTCGGAGGGTGTTTTGTAGGTTGCTTACAAAGTCTAGAATGTTAGTTCCTGGAGAAGGCGTAAACCCCTCCCATTGCTGCTTCACCAACTGTAATGGCCCCTTAACCTCGCGGCCATACACAAGTTCAAATGGTGAAAACCCTAAACTGGGATGTGGTACAGCCCTGTAGGCAAAAAGCAACTGCTGCAACACTAGGTCCCAATCATTGGAGTGTTCATTTATGAATTTACGTATCATGGCCCCCAAAGTTCCATTAAACCTCTCCACCAGACCATTGGTTTGATGGTGATGAGGGGTGGCAACCAAGTGATTCACCCCATGAGCTTCCCACAGGTTTTCATGTTCCCTGCCAGGAAATTAGTTCCCGAATCTGTAAGGATGTCGGAGGGCCAACCTACCCTGGCAAAAATGTCTGCTAATGCCTGGCACACACTTTTAGTCTTGGTGTTGCTTAAGGGTACAGCTTCCGGCCATCGGGTAGCAAAATCCATGAAAGTCAGTACGTACTGCTTTCCTCTGGGTGTCTTCTTTGGGAAAGGACCCAGAATATCCACAGCTACTCGCTGAAATGGGACCTCAATTATGGGTAGTGGCTGGAGAGGGGCTTTAACCTGGTCTTGGGGCTTTCCCACTCGTTGGCACACCTCACAAGACCGGACATAATTAGCAACGTCCTTGCCCATTCCCTCCCAGTGGAAGGACTTCCCCAACCGGTCTTTGGTTCTGTTCACCCCAGAATGGCCACTGGGATGATCATGGGCTAAGCTCAAGAGCTTTACCCGATACTTAGTGGGAACCACCAACTGTCTTTGAGGATGCCAGTCTTCCTGGTGCCCACCAGAAAGAGTTTCCTTGTATAAAAGTCCTTGTTCTACAACAAACCGGGATCGGTTAGAAGAGCTGAGAGGCGGTGGGGTGCTCCGTGCCGCCGCCCAAGCTTTCTGAAGGCTGTCATCTGCTTCCTGCTCGGCCTGGAACTGTTCCCTTGATGCTGGAGACATCAGTTCCTCCTTGGACTGTGGACTGGGGCTTGGTCCCTCTGGAAGCGATGCAGGTGCTGGGGCTGTTTCCACTGACCGTGAACCGCTGTCCGCTGGTGCACTATGTGGTATCTCAGGCTCTGGCTGAGCCTCTTGGGTAGGGTTATCTGCTGCTTCCGCCAGTTCAGGCTCGCTGGTGCCCTCTGGCATTGGAGTTGTAGACGGGTTTGCAAGCGCTGGACTCCGTGCCGGCAATGGTTCTGGTGCTGGTTGCGTTGCCAGTTCCGGTTCCGGGACTGGCTTTGGCTGGGTCTCTGGGATTGGATCCACTACGGCTGTTGCAGTCGTTGGCAGGGGATCCAGTTCCACCACCTGTGTTTGGGTCTCTGGTAACACAGACGGGGCCCTGGTGGACGGCTCAGGAACAGGGATGGGGGTGGAAGCTTGCTTAGCCTGGCTGCGGGTGACTATTCCCACCCTCTTGGCTAGCTTCACATGGTTGGCCAAGTCTTCCCCCAGCAGCATGGGGATGGGATAATTGTCATAGACTGCAAAAGTCCACATTCCTGCCCAGCCCTTGTACTGGACATGCAACTGGGCTGTAGGCAAGGTTACCGACTGTGACACGAAGGGTTGAATTGTCACTGTAGCCTCCGGGTTGATGAGTTTGGGGTCCACTAGGGATTGGTGGATAGTTGACACTTGTGCCCCAGTGTCCCTCCAAGCGATAACCTTCTTTCCGCCCACTCTCAAGGTTTCCCTTCGCTCCGAGGGTATGAGAGAGGCATCTGGGTCTGGGGATCTTTGGTGTGATTGGGGTGTAATGAACTGTAATCGGTTAGGGTTCTTGGGGCAGTGAGCCTTTATATGCCCCAGTTCATTACATGTAAAACATCGCCCTGCTAAGGTATCACCGGGGCGATGTTGGTTGATGGAGACTGGTGTGGTGGGGTGAGAAGGCGTCTGGGGTTTCCCTTGGGATGTGGGTGGGGCCTTGGGTTGTCCCCGGTGGTAAGGTTTTGTTTCGGCTTGCCCCTTCTGATATTCGCTCCAACTGCTACTAGCTTTTTTCTTTTCTGTCACCTCCACCCATTTGGCTCCAATCTCCCCCGCCTCGGTTACAGTTTTGGGCTTCCCATCTAGGATGTACCTTTCTATTTCCTCAGGAACACCCTCTAAAAACTGCTCCATTTGCAATAGGAAGGGCAACTCTTCCGTAGATTTAACATTTGCTCCTGATATCCAGGCATCCCAATTTTTCCCAATGTGGTAGGCATGTCGGGTAAATGACACATCGGGTTTCCACCTTAGGGCTCTGAACCGCCGACGGGCATGCTCAGGTGTTAGCCCCATTCTGATTCTGGCCTTGTTTTTAAAAAGTTCATAACTGTTCATGTGTTCCTTAGGCATTTCAGCCGCCACCTCTGCTAAGGGTCCACTGAGCTGCGGCCTCAGCTCTACCATGTACTGGGGTGGAGGGATGTTGTATCCAAGGCAGGCCCTTTCAAAATTTTCTAAGAAGGCCTCAGTATCATCGCCTGCCTTGTAGGTAGGGAATTTCCTGGGATGGGAAGTGGTACCTGGAGAGGAGTTGTTAGGATGGTCTGATGCACCCTGCCTAGTCCTTGCTGCTTCCAGTTCCATCTCTTTTTCTTTCAGCTCCATCTCTCTCTTGTGGGCCGCCTCTTTGGCTTTCTCTTCTCTGTCTCTCAGCTCTATCTCTCTCTTGTGGGCCGCCTCTTTGGCTTTCTCTTCTCTGTCTCTCAGCTCTATCTCTTTTTCTTTCAGCTCCATAGCTCTCTTGTGGGCCTCCTCTTTAGCTTTTTCTTCTTTGGTAGTCATTTTCCTGGTTTTCTTGTGCTGGGTCACACCCCTCTGCAGTTGACTGAAATTGGGATGTACTTAGCTCTGGCTGCTGCTGAGTTAACAGAGACTTTCTAACAAGCTACTCCCGAGGATGTAAAAAGAAAAAAAAACAATTCAACTTGTAAATTATCTTTACCAGTCAGTCAAAGTTTGCTCCCTTTGAACCCTTCTCTTAACAAAGGACCTCGTTAAAAAAAACTTAACACCTCTGCCTTCAGGCAAGGAGAGATAAGATATGCATCTACCTTCAGCTCTGCTTTCCAAGCAGCTAGAAGGAAAAAAAAATCTCTTACTGGCTTTGGGTTAAAACGATCTCCACCGCTATGCCACCATGTCAAGGCTGGATCCCCACTTTGAACCTTAGGGTACAAATGTAGGGGCCTGCATAAAAACTTCTAAGCTTATCTACCAGCTT
>NW_020691682.1:5214-5726 GCF_002925995.2 Terrapene triunguis
CTGGTGAACACAGATCCAAACCCCCTTGGATCTTAAAACAAGGAGAAATCAATCTGGTTCTTAAAAAAGAAGGCTTTTAATTAAAGAAAAAGGTAAAAATCATCTCTGTAAAATCAGTATGGAGAATACTTTACAGGGTAATCAAACTTAAAGAGCTCAGAGGACCCCCCTCTGTCTTAGGTTCAAAGTACAGCAAACAAAGATACACACTCTGGTAAAAAGGTACATTTACAAGTTGAGAAAACAAAGTAAATCTAAGACGCCTTGCTGTCTTTTTACTTACTAGTTTGAAATAGGAGAGACTTGTTTAGAAAGATGGGGAGAACCTGGATTGATGTCTGGTCCCTCTCAGTCCCAAGAGCGAACCCCCCTTAAAACAAAGAGCACACACAAAAGCCTTTCCCCCCCCAAGATTTGAAAGTATCTTGTCTCCTTATTGGTCCTTGGGTCAGGTGTCAGCCAGGTTACCCGAGCTTCTTAACCCTTTACAGGTAAAAGGATTTGGAGTCTCT
>NW_020691683.1:0-6887 GCF_002925995.2 Terrapene triunguis
TTGGAGTGCAAGAGTTTGAAGACTCAGCATTTTGCTGTCAAAGATTAATGATGAGCAAGGTGGAAGGACACCAATCTCCCGAACAAACATCTCATCTAGGATCCAACTGGGGAAACCAGTGGCTTTTCACTCCATGGAAAATATGGTCCACTTTGAACTGCATATGTATATCATGTGGCAGATGTCTACTTCCTCTGTACATGGAGACTGAGCCATGATCCTACTTGTGACTGTGGAAACGGACGTCAGACTATGGCACGCTTGAACCAGTGTCCCACATGATCTTATCCTGGTACTATCTCTGCCATCTACTCCACATCACCTGAGGCAATCAATTGGATTGCCAACCTAATCTTTGATATTTATGTTTTTAAGCCATATGAAAGAAGAGGAGGTGCAAAATTGTTGGCCAGTCTCTTTCCTGGAGCTTTAAACAGCCTTTAAGGTATCCTGGGCCCAGGATATGGAGCGCTTTGAAGATAAGGACCGAGACCTTAAACTTGATCCATAATTCTATGAGAAGGTAGTGTAGAGAGCATAGGACAGGTATGTAGCCTGTGTTGCTGAGGGGAGACACTGCATTGTTTTGTACTAGTTGGAGTTTGCTAAGTGCTGAAGGTTTTATACCCAGCTATATTGCATTGCTGTAGTCCAGCTGAGTGATGACTAAGGTGTGAATAAGTGAGGCCAGGTCTTCGTCTGCCAGGATGGGATGGAGACTCCTAGCCAACCTGAAATGGTAGAAAGTATTACTTGTGGCTGTTGTGATGTGAGAGCGGGGCATCAGTAATGAATCTAAGGGTACTCCTAGATGGAATTGAGCAATTTTGGATGTGAGCCTTGAATCGCTGGAGACTGCACCCAGGCTGTGAACTCCTCGAAATACTTTCCTCTCCCCACCAGAATCACTTCTGTTTTGCTTGGGTTCAGCTGTAGCTAGTTGATCTCATCCAGGCACCCGGGCCTGGTGGTGGTGGCATGGTCATATGTGGTGAAGGATAGGTAGAGCTGTGTGTCGTCTGCATATCACTAGCATGTGAGTCCACGTTATCTGACCAGCTCACCTAGTTTGTGGTTGCATGTAGATGTTGAAAAGGATCCTTGTGGAACTGCATAAGTGAGGGATGGAGATGGAATTTCCCATCACTATTGTTTGGGTATATCCCTCCAGGCGTTACTTAAACCATTAAACAATATTACCTCATCCACCTTGTGTCTCAAACCAGTATACTGCATTAACACTGGACTCCTGCCTCCTCTCTCAGATGAGACCACAGTATCTCATGATCAACAGGGTCAAATGCCGCTCAGAGGTCAGGAGGATAAGAATGGATGTCTGTATTCTATCCATTGACAGCAGGAGAACATCCGTCAGTGTCACTAAAGCAGTTTTAGGCCAAGTCTACACTACAAACCTATACTGGTATATAAATATTCCTCAGTGGTATGAAAATTAACCATCCCAGAGCAACATAGTTTTACTTACCTAATTCCGCCGTGTAGACAATGCTATGTCATTGGGAGAGCTGCTTCTTCCTCTTGAGGAGGTGGATTAACTACACCGATGGGAGAAGCCCGTAGTTTTGTGTCCTGGCTTACAACCCAGTTGTGCTGGGTCTAGAATGTTGGCTTGTAGTTGGCCTTTGGTTAGCTTGCTCAGGAATGACAGGTTTGACAGTGGGTGATAGTTGGCTAGGACTGAAGTATCTAGGGTGGGTTTCTTTATTGTTGGTTGGACAATTACATGTTTGAAAGAAAAAGGGAAGTTTCCTTTTTTTGAATGGGGCACAGGCTATTTTGGTCAGGAGTAGCACTTGTTATTTATTTCTCTCTTTCCTAAGCCAAGAAAGGCCTGGGTTGGATTTATGTCTTGGGTTGGGTCTTCTTTAAGGTGTCTGGAACCACTTGATGAGTGAATACATTGAACTCAGGGAATGCAAGTGGGCTGTTGGTTGGGGGATGCAGGCATAGTGGATCCATGTTGTTTGAGAAGGCATCCTGAATGTGCATGATCTTTTCAGTAAAATAGGATGATAGCTCTTTGATGCCGTTGAAGACACTCAGGCCATGTCTACACTACCAGCTAAATCGGCACCATTGCGATCAATGCAGCAATGTCGATTTAGCAGGTCTGGTGAAGACACGCTAAGTCAGTAGCAGAGTGCTCTCCCATCGACGTCTGTACTCCACCTTCCTGAGAGGTGGAAGCTATGTCGATGGGAGAGCGTCTCCTATCAACATAGTGCGGTGTAGACACCGCTGTAAGTCAACTTAAGTTATGTCAACTTCAGTTACTAGCGTGACTTAGAGTGTTAGTATAGACTAGCCCACAGAATTAAATGATTTATCACTTTGGATAGCTTCTTGGGGTGGGATTTGGCAACCTCAATGGAGGCTGATAGGAAGGCTCTCTTGACCTGTAATACAGCCTCAGCATAGGCTTTGAGGAATTTTTGTTTCACTCTGTCTGAATCAGCCTTTGTTTTCTGCCCTCTGCACTTAAGTTTCTGCTCATCTCTCTCCATCCAACAGAGGGTGTCAGAAAACCAAGGAGATCTGTATGGGCAATGGGAAGGAAGGAGCCATTTTTTGGAGTAGCATGCCAATGGCTGAGGCCCGTATAAAATGGTAATGATTCACCAGGTCCTCGACTTCTTGTCCTGTGGATAGGGTACTGTTATCCTTTAGCAGGTTTTGGAATTTGTTTGGAACACAAAATTCAAGAGAGAGATGTGCACTGCTGATGTAGGGTTTTTTTTTTTTTTTTTTTTTAACCAGTATTTTAACTAACTTGTCAAGCCACAGTCCTGTAATGCTCCTTGGCAAAATATAACCAAAAACCCCCCTAAATTGCTAAAAATAGGTAGAAATTATGGAAAAATTTAAGGCTTTTGAGAGGAAAATATTTGATTTATAAAGTTTGAGGGAGCTGGGATAAACAATTATATTTGTGAATACGTCATTCCAGCATGATGCATCAGTATGTATTCTGTAACAAATCTCTTTGATCTAAAGTGTGCTCTTGTTTTCTTGTGTTCGTGACAAAGTAGGTGTTTGGGATTTAGCTCAGAAATCATAGGGTCAGAAATTTGAGAACTGTTAACTTGTTAAAGACCTATTCAGATAATGGAAAAAATGAAGTTCGATTTCTTTTGATTAGTAAAGGTGAGAGGGTTAAAATAGAACTTAAAAGGGCTTTATAACTCATCAGATTGTCTGTTTTCAACATTATGCCTATTGCAGGATTTGTATCTTTTAGCGTGGCTACCAGTTGCATAACAATAATTAGTACAAAATGTTGATGTCTTATTTTCATAAAACAAAAATCCATTTATAAATTTGAAAACTATTTTGATTAGCAAATATATAACAATGCATTCTTATTAGTCCTATATGGTTATCAAAATGTCCCATAATTGAATGTAATTTCTGCTTTGGTTTTTTTTTAAAGCTGTTTAGCTGATATGCTTACAAGTATCAGGGTATGGCAAAATGTATTGTACAAGCTAGAATGCCTTTAGTGAAAACTTTATAGATAGTGGAACAAACATGTTCTTGAAACTCTCATTACAGTGAGCAAATACTTCTTGTACTGCCATAAAGGGCCCAATCTGATCGCATTCCACATGGTTGCACAATAATCATTGTCTTCAGATTTTCCTGTGCAGAACAGCTATGGGATCAGTAGATTCCTGTAAAAGTGACAGGAACAATAAAACTATTTGGTTTCAGAAATATTTTGTCTACAAAAGGACCAGTACTCCTGGCATACTATTAAAAAAGTCACTTTGTAAAGAATCATTTTTTTACGATTAATGCCCGAACACTACATAGTGTATTAGTTAGTTTCTACACACACAATATACCTAACAAAACTTCATAAGAAAGGAAATGAAAAAAAATAAGACATTACTACCCTCAGCAAATCAGCACTAGTGCAATTTAGTGCAGTACAACCTCAACTTTTCCCTCGTCTTCCAGACCCTTTTTCTCAAGCTTCTTCTCACTGGACCTTTCTTCTGACCAGACCTTTCTGTCTTTCCTTCCAGCACAGTACTATAAAATCACTTGCACTGGGAGTTGTGGAAGGAAAGAGGCAGAAAGGTCTTCCATCCCTACTTGTGTAGAGTTAAGATTTCAATTTTTTTCCTATAAAAAATAATTTTGTAACTTAACATACTTTCTACAAGAACTCTTCTCCTCTCCTTTTCCCTAATCCCTGCTAAGGGCTTGATGTTTGGGGCTATGTTTGCTAGTTTCCGCTGTTCTTTGTAAAGAACAGTAGGAGTAGTTTACACTGAGCAGTTGGGCTACCTCTTGTTTAATATTTACTAGCTTTAAATGATTGCATTCTTTAGAATTAAACTATAAATGAACTATTTGTTTTTCTAGGTATACTGCAGCATCCAGATGGCACAGTCTTGAAGCAATTGCAGCCACCGCCTCGGGGTCCCAGAGAACAAGAGTTCTACAACAAGGTAAGAGTTCTTCAGTAAGGAAGTGGCCTGTCTTCTTGAAGGGGGAATGTTGTCTGATTCACTTAACGTTCCCTACCCATCACTGCCTGAAAAAGTTACAGTGCAGTGTCCAGGTTAAAGTGGTAAGTAATGCACCATCCATGTACAATGTAGAGACTTAGATTCAAATCCTGCTTTCCCAGTGTTGCAGGTTTGAGTGATGTTGCATTGGCAGAGTTGTCAGGACATTTGTGTGTTGCCTGGATCTTGCTGTTAGTAGAGTTTCTGCTCTTTGAGTCCCAGATGCACTGTCCAGATAGGGCTTTGGGATCATGTACCTGTTCCATGGGCAACCATTCCACATATAACACTTGAAAAACAAACAAACAAAAAAACCTACCACCACACTTATTTTCTCTCATTGCAAAACCACTATGTGTACTTCAGCTTCTTATTCCATCCCAGTTTCTATATAATGTCTCAAAATCCTATGTTTAGAAATGTAGTGTATATGGCCCATCCCTCTAGTTTTGGTTCATTGTTGAGAGAATAATTCCATTCTCCACTGTATTAACAAACAAACAAAACTTCCCTTCTAACTGGGTGAAATTCCCAGTCTATTCTGAATGGACTGTGATGAAATTTATATACAGTCCAAATTTATTGCCTTCTTGGGTTTGCTTTATTGGCACCTCAGATAAGTGTAACAAACATAGGCCGATGTTTAAGTCTCCTGGCCAAGGTTTTGCTATGTCTAGGGCTTTCCCTGGAGGACTTCCTTTTTACCTTCTTCTCTCTACCTCAGTTAGTTGCTCCAACATGCATAGGTTGGAGCAAATTGGACAAGAGAACATGGAAATCTTCATATGGGATCAAACCAGTAGTCCATCTAGTCCAGTATCCTGTTTTTCAAAGTGGCCAATACCATAAATTTCAGGAGAAGGTTCAAGAAACCCTGTAGTGCACACCTTGCTATTAACCTTTTCCATGTTGAAATAAACCATTTATTCCTAGTGTAACAGGTTGGACCCCCCTTTCTGGGGTACCACCTGATGTGCTGGGGTCCCACTGAGCCCACCTGTCCCACCACCTGGATTTTGCTCCCCGCTTCCCCCCCCCCCCCCCCCCCCCCCCCCCCCCCGTGCTGCTATGTCAGGCTCTCGAGCCCCTGTCCAGCACACACACAGGTAGCAACACACCCAGCTGCGGAATCACACAGAGTCTGCGATTTAGCTCTCTAAAGAGGGCTGAGCTAGGGGAATGCCCAGCTCTCCTGAGCACACACCCTCTGGAGCGTAAACCCAAAATTATATTGTCTTGCGCTGTATAGAGAGAGCTGTACAGCATAAGCTCATAAAAATTGCCCCCTCCCTGAATGTGGAGGGATATATGCACAGCTTTTTGCCCCCAAGATATGGGTTTTGAAATAAAACTGCGTTTTGAAATAAACAATAAGGTAAATTTTAAGTGATTATAAGGGATAGCAAACAGAACAAAGCAGATTACTGAGCAAATAAAACAAAACACGCAACCTAAGCTTAATTTACTAAAGAAACACTTTACAAATAGTAATTTCTCACCCTAAATGTTGTTTTAGGCAGGTTACAGAGTTTCTGCAGCTTAGAGTTTCAGTTATTTCTCTTCACAGGCTAGACCCCTGTCTCAGCCTGGACTCAGCCCTTGCTTTTCCCCAGCTTAGTTCCTTTGTTTCTTCAGGTGCTTTCAGCAGTCTTCCTTCTTGGGCAGGGAGGCAATAGAGAAGAGCCTTGATTGACTCACTTCCTAGCCTTAAGTAGGATTTACGTAAGGCGGGAATCCTTTGTTTCCAGTGGGAAAATACCAGCAGTGTCCAAGGTGGTACTCCATACCAGCTGACATCCTCACATGACCCTGCAGTGTCAAAGCAACAACCCAGGAATCTTCTCAGGAAGGTGGGCGATTAGTATCGTCAAATTCTATTGTCCTTCTTAAATGGCCCATTCAGGCTGATTGCCTACTGTCTGGTGGGCATTCCCCCAAGTACACGCACAGTTGTACAGTAACTCCTCACTTAATGTTGTAGTTTATGTTCCTGAAAAATGCGACTTTAAGTGGAACGATGTTAAGCTAATCCAATTTCCCCATACGAATTAATGTAAATGTGGCGGGGGGGTTAGGTTCCAGGGCAGCTTCCCCTACTCTGCAAGCAACAGTGGCGGGGGGCTCAACCGTCAGCCTGCCCACCCCATCCCTTTCCCCAAGCCCCCACCCTTGATCCGCCTCTTCTCCCTACCCCACCTCCTCCCCCTTTACTTCCCACGCTGCATCCTGGCTTCTCCTCCTCTCTTTTCCCCGCCCCCCTTCTAAATGCTGCAAGCCAGCTGATTGCCCCGGGCAGGAGGGAAGGGGGAGGAGCGAGGACTTGGCGCACCTCCCTCCTGCCAGCAGCAA
>NW_020691684.1:0-2255 GCF_002925995.2 Terrapene triunguis
ATGATGCCCTGATTCTCCAGTCAGCCCAGGGTGTAAAATAGAGCAGCATGTGGGCTACTCTAATGTGTGAGCTAGCAATGGTTCCTAAAGGACGCCTTGCCAGCAGATGGCAACCTCATTATTCAGTGAGACCAAACACCAATTGGAGATTGCTGGAGCATATTGTGCTTAGTCCATATCCCCTGCATTGGGGGATGTGAGGAGGGGAGTGTAGCCAGCTCTATGCTCACTGAGGATAGCGAGGGGTTTGCAGCCAGTCTCTTCTCCACGTATGCTCCTGACCAGTGCAAACGGAGCAGAACTAGGTAGAAAATCTGCTCTGATTTTTATTCCATTTTTAATAATAGCTCCAATACTTCTGTTTAAATCACTTAGTGTTTACAAATTCCACACATTTTTAGGGTTATTTTCCTGAGTCTGTTTTGCATGAGTCAATGAGCAGAGTAGTGACTAAGCATTCTAGCTTTGGGAACTGACAACTTATATCTGAAAACTATATTCTATTAAATTCACCTCTGAAAATATGCAGGGCACAACCTGGATAAGAGGGAGGCATTTCCTAGAGAACCTTGCCACTTGCCTAGACACGTATTTTTTTGGATGAATTTGTCTTTGGCAGGCAATTGTTGCTGTCTGTTGTACTGAGGATAGGCTATACATGTACCAACAGCTAGGAACCCTGATGAAAGTTTTACACTGCAAATTCGTTAGAATCATCTATGATGTGTCATAAAGGAAAAGACCATAAGGAATGTTAGATTATAGATATTTAGGCCTGTCTGCAAAGGCCTATACTTTAAGAATTTAGGTGTATTCTTATCACTTAGCTAGTTATAGAGGTATAAAAGAAAGAATCAAAATCACTGTCTGACTGTGTAAGGGCCTTTTCTCACTGTGACAGTCTGAGGCCCTGTTCTTAGGCTAAGGCCTTCAGCTAAGCAGCAGAAGTGTATGGTCACTTCCTTACATTCCAAACTAGTCACATTGAAATAAGGTGCTATTGGGCTGTTAGGAATACAATCCTGTCCTGATATTCCTATCACCTCCAGAGAAAGGGAAGAGCCTAGAAGATGTAAAAGGAAACTTAGTTTGATAGCATCCTGTCACTTATCATAGCTGGGATGTGAAATTCTCATTTCTTTGTTGTTCTATCACTGTAGTCCCCATTTCCCTATTGTTTGTCTGTATAATCTCTGTCTGGTTCTGTGACTGTTTCTGTCTACTATATAATTAATTTTGTTGGGTGTAAACCAATTAAAGTGGTGGGATATAATTGGTTAAATAATCATGTTACAATATAAAAAAAGAACAGGAGTACTTGTGGCACCTTAGAGACTAACAAATTTATTTGAGCATAAGCTTTCGTGGGCTACAGCCCACTTCACCGGATGCATGCAGTGGAAAATACAGTAGGAAGATATATATATATATACATACACACACACACACACACAGAACATGAAACAATGGTAAAAATGGGAAATAAGCATGGGGGAAATAGTTTTACTTTGTTTTACTTTACTTTGTAAAACTATTTCCCCATGCTTATTCCCCCCCCCCAGTTCCTCACATCTTCTTGTCAATTGCTGGAAATGGGCCATTTTCATTACCACTACAAACAGTTCTTTTTCTCTCCTGCTGATAATAGCTCACCTTAACTGATCACTCTCGTTATAGTGTGTATGGTAACACCCATTGTTTCATGTTCTCTGTGTATATATATATATATATATATATATCTATCTTCCTACTGTATTTTCCACTGCATGCATCCGATGAAGTGGTCTGTAGCCCACGAAAGCTTATGCTCAAATAAATTTGTTAGTCTCTAAGGTGCCACAAGTAGTCCTGTTCTTTTTGCGGATACAGACTAACACAGCTGCAACTCTAAAACATGTTACAATATGTTAGGATTGGTTAGTTAAATTTCAGTAAAATGATTGGTTAAGGTATAGCTAAGCAGAACTCAAGTTTTACTATATAGTCTGCAATCAGGAAGTAAAGGGGGGGAATTGGAATCATGTTTTGCTAAGGGGGGAGGAATGGGAACAGGGACACAGGCAAGGCGGCCACTGAGGAAGGAAACTGGAATCATGCTTGCTGGAAGTTCACCTCAATAAACATTGAATTGTTTGCACCTTCGGCCTTCGTGTATTGTTGCTCTCTGTTCATGAGAGAAGGACAAGGGAAGTGAGCGGTTGAAGGAATAAGCTCTCTAACAAGGAAGTCTTTGACTTCCTTCCTAAGACACTGCA
>NW_020691685.1:0-1828 GCF_002925995.2 Terrapene triunguis
ACCCCTAGCCATCCCTAAAGGCCATCCTGTTGTGGTTATGATGGCAATTCTCAAATACTATAGCAGCTCATACACACTTTTCTTTGTATAAATTGAAACTTCAGTTATTAGCTCATATGTTTTTTATCTTACTTGGCATTCAACAATTTCATACTCATCTCTGACCTTAGCAATGCTTGGATACAATAAGGCAATTCAAGGATAGAGATCAGCTTCATCTTTGAATTTCCTGGCTTTTTTTCTAGTTTATATCACAACCTGAGCATTATTTAAACCTTTTTTTTTTTTTTTTTTTTTCCTGGGTGTTTTTTTTATTTTTTTTTTTTTTTTTTGCGGGGGAAGGGATGTGAATTGTGTGTAGCACCCTGGTTATAAGTAAATAAGATATGATGAGTTTTGTTCTCAGATGGGCTTTGGATTCTCACATGGGAACTTGGACTACCAACAGGAAACACCTGTTTGATCCTTGAACACCCACACTTCTGTAGTTTCGCAGTCTGCAATATTGTTCCAAGTTTACAGCTAAGCAGAAACACCCAGCTGCATTTCAAGGTCATGGCTTTATTAGAAATCAAAATATAATGTGCTGTTTAACATAATTAAATACATGGACAGGTCAAGCACTCCAGCATCTAATATCACAAAGAAAAATTCCATAACACACATGATAGTCCAATTTAAATAGAATAAAATAACATCCCTAGCCCGTTGTTTCAGTTTTTAAAAGTATTATCTATCTCAACCCAAACCAGGGCCACAGGTCTTATTACTATTGTGTTGTCTAACCCAGCGTTAGATGACAGTGATTAAAAACTGCAGCAGCCAGTCAACACTAGTGTTTCTGCTGGTGCTAGCAATGGTAGGAGAATTTTGGAAAATTTCTATTGTGGACAAGACAATAGCTCTCCTAAAACTGCTACTACAAATAGATGTAATTATTAAAGTTAATATCTTTCTTCATCAAACAAAAAAGATGGCTGAAAACTATACAAAAGATAACACCGGTGTTGCAGAGGCCTGGAAAAAATTGTAAATGAATGTCTGTTTTCAAATTTGTTATGGGTGGAATTCACCTCTGTACATGGCCCTTGAGCCCTTTACTCCAGATATCCACATTATTTAGATTACCGAATACTGTCCTTATGAAATATATTCTGATGGTTCTTCCTTCTTTTTTAACTGCTGTATTTGCTTCATCAATTGTTGGAGAAATTATTATGTGAAAAATCTTTGGGGAAATCCCAGGAAAGATACCTTCTCAACACCCTACACTACAGCATATATTTTTTCTGATCTGACAAAAACCGCTCAGTCTTATAAGAATAAATGTTTACTTCTTAAATCTGAGTTTCTTGCTATAAGCTATTCTGTTTTTGTACTCCCATGAAACTTATTTTGTTAAAGACTGCAACTGGTATATATTTTATGATTATGACAATGCAAAAGCATTAGTAACTTCTCTTAAAAACATTAAGGAATCTTTGTCTGAAATCTGAGTGTAATTCATTTTCAGAATTTGTTTGACTACCTCTATTGATAAGATAACACAGCTAACTTTTTCTAACTATATACAATTATATTTGAGAGTGCTATATACTTTGATTTCTTGTGAAAAAAAATCACTTAATATTATTGATATTTTGTATTGTTTTGCTTCAAGTTATCTATCTATCTTAGAGTTTTATATGGTTGCCCATCACCATAGAACAGGGGTCGGCAACGTTCGGCACGTGGCTCGCCAGGGTAAGCACCCTGGCAGGCCAGGCCAGTTTTATTTACCTGCTGACGCGGCAGGTTCGGCCGATCGTGGCCCCCACTGGCCGCGGTT
>NW_020691686.1:0-2023 GCF_002925995.2 Terrapene triunguis
GGGGGGGGCGGTTACTCCCCAGGGGTCACTCACCGAGGCAGACCTGGGTGTGGCAGGTCTTGCTCTGCACGGCCAGCCCCTGGCAGGCCGGCTGGCGACACTGGCGCGTGCGGATCTGCTCTCCCCCACCACAGGACACGCTGCAGGGGGCCCATGGGGACCAGTCGCTCCACGGCGCCTCCTCTGCGGGGGGCAGGGCACAGACACCGGGTACAATGGGCCCCTCGCTGCCAGCATCGTCTGTTCCCCGCCAGTACTCGTCCGCCCCGGCCCTCCCGGCGCCCCCGTGCCAGGTCTCTGCTCCTGGGGCAGAGTTCTGACGTCCCAGGCAGGGACAGGCCCCGGCACCGCCGGCTCGGTCAGGGACTGTAGGTGCCACCGTGACCCCGCTGAGCTGGGAAAGGGCCTGGGAGCAGCTGGGATGTGCCCTGTAACACCGCCCCCCAAACGTACTGGGGCCTGGGGGTCAGCACCCCCGCAGCGCCCCCCGCCCCGGCTCTCACCTCGGCAGGGCGGCTCGCCCTGGTGGCAGGCTCGCTGCTGCTGGCTGTCCCCGGTGCAGCCCCTGCCCCCGTGTTGGGGGGCCGGGTTCTCGCACTCTCGGAAGCGGAACTGGGGGCCCTCCTGGCAGCGCTGGGGGCAGGGCGACCACGGCCCCCAGGCCCCCCAGCCGCCGTCCAGCCGGCACGCAGGGTCGGCGCGGCACTGCAGGTGCCCGTCCTCGCAGGTGCTGCGGGGAGGGGAGAGCGCGTTACCACCCAGGGGCTGCCCCCTGGGCACGCAGCCCCCAACTGCACCTACATCCAACACCCCTGCCCCAGCCCTGAGCAGCCAGAGACGAGAGCCCCGCACGCCCGGTGCCCCGGCTGGGGGAGAAAACCTGGGCACTGCCCCAGAGCCCAGCTCCGATGACCCACCCAGGCCTCCCCTCCCCCGGACACTGCCCCAGAGCCCAAGGCCCTGCCCAGCTGCCCTGGGCTGCCCCGGGCAGAGGCTGCAGCTCTGCGAGGCCTGGGGAAGGGTCCATCTCCTCGCCTCACTCAGCCACCTCTGGCCAGATGCCAGGCGGGGCCCTGGAGAGAGGGTGGGTCGCAGTGAGGGGCTTTGCCAGGTGGCACCTGCCCCGAGTCTGCTCCGAGGCCCAGCAGCTCCCAGTCCCCAGAGCCACCCGCAGCCCCCTGGGGATGGGGGTTTGGGGCTCTGCTACCCAGGACGGATGTGGGCAGCGCCAGCCCCGTTCCAGCCCCCAGGCTGCCTGGGGAGGAGCCCCGAGTGCCCACAGAGCCCAGCACTCACCAGTTCTGGCAGGGCCCATACACGGTCTGCCCAGGCTGCGCGTACTCCCAGGGCACGGGGCCAGCCCAGGCCGAGAGGGGCTGCTGCTCCGGAGCCTCTGTGGAGAGACGGGCCGGGGCGTCACCCTCCTGGAGAGCCACAGACGCAGCCCCCCCCCACTAGCCTCCTGCACCCTCCCCAGCCCAGCCCCCCACGCCCTCCCTGTATCCCCCGCCTAGCCCCCTGCCCCCTGTGACGTTATTGATATAATCTGGGACCATATAGATCATTGTTGCAACCAAGGTCCTGTAGTGGCACCAAATCTTGTATAAAGGGGGTCAAATGGGGTGTCTAAGACAAGGTTATGGTTTACTGGTTATGATTATGCTGTCTATATGGGTGTATCAGTTTTGTAGTTGAAGTTATGAATATTGGCTCTATACTGTCTGTATGGCAAACTTATGCTATGCTGCTGGGTGACATCCCAGACAAGCTGGGATTAGCTCTGCCTAGCCTGCTTGATGGCCCATTAAGGACCATCAGCTAAACAATGGACCCATTGAGAGAAGGCCAATATGCCTTGAGACTCAGCAAAGTATGCAGGGACTGGCTCATGTGACTCCAGGCTCCATTTTGCTGTAATTTTCCACAGTAAGGACAAAGAGGTGTTCTTACACCTGGAAAAGACTATATAAGGCTGATGCCTCATCTCCATTGGGTCTTCAATCCTGCTTCATACCTCTGGAGG
>NW_020691688.1:0-6043 GCF_002925995.2 Terrapene triunguis
AAACCTAACCCCCCCATTTACATTAATTCTTATGGGGAAATTGGATTTGCTTAACATTGTTTCGCTTAAAGTCGCATTTTTCAGGAACATAACTACAACGTTAAGTGAGGAGTTACTGTACCAAATTCTACAGGCCACTTTCCTCAGATCCCACTGAGGAATATACTTAAAAACTGCACCATCTACTCAGGACACTCCCTACACTAACACAGGAACAAATCAACATACCCTTAGAGCCCTGACCGGCATCATTCTATCTATTACTCAAGATCCACAAACCTGTAAATCCTGGACGTCCCATCATCTCTGGAATTGGCACTCTCACTGAAGGACTGTCTGGATATGTGGATTCTCTACTCAGACCCTATGCCACCAGCACTCCCAGCTATCTCCATGACACCACTGATTTCCTGAGAAAACTACAATGCATTGGTGATCTTCCAGAAAACACCATCCTAGCCACCATGGATGTGGAGGCCCTCTACACAAACAACCCACACTCAGATGGAATACAAGCTCTCAGGAACAGTATCCCTGATGATGACACAGCACAACTGGTTGCTGAGCTCTGTGACTTTATCCTCATGCAAAATTATTTCAAAATTTGGTGACAATATATACCTCCAGACCAGTGGCACCACTATGGGCACTCGCATGGCCCCACAATATGCCAACATTTTTATGGCTTACCTGGAACAACACTTCCTCAGCTCTCATCCACTCATGCCCCTTCTCTACCTACGCTACATTGATGACATCATCATCATCTGGACCCATGGGAAGGAGACTCTGGAAGAATTGCACCACGATTTCAACAGCTTCCACCCCACCACCAACCTCAGCCTGGACCAATCTAGACGGGAGGTCCACTTTCTAGACACCACGGTACAAATAAGTGACGGTCACGTCAACACTACCACCGACCGCTATGCCTACCTTCATGCCTCCAGCTTCCATCCCGGACACACCACACGGTCCATCGTCTACAGCCAAATGCTGAGGTACAACCGCATTTTCTCCAACCCCTCAGACAGAGAACAACACCTACAAGATCTTCACCAAGCATTCTCAAAACTATGATACCCACACGAGGAAATAAGGAAACAAATCAACAGAACCAGACATGTACCCAGAAGCCTCCTGCTGCAAGACAAGCCGAAGAAAGAAACCAACAGAACTCCACTGGCCATCACCTACAGTCCTCAGCTAAAACTCTCCAACGCATCATCAGTGATCTACAACCCATCCTGAACAATGATCCCTCGCTTTCACAGGCCTTGGGAGGCAGGCCAGTCCTCGTCCACAGACAATCTGCCAACCTTAAGCATATTCTCACCAGCAATCACACACCACACCACAGTAACTCTAACTCAGGAACCAATTCATGCAACAAACCTCGATGCCAACTCTGCCCACATATCTACACCAGCGACACCATCACAGGACCTAACCAGATCAGCCACAACATCACCAGTTCATTCACCTGCACGTCCACCAATGTAATAGATGCTATCATGTGCCAGCAATGCCCCTCTGCTATGTACATCGGCCAAACTGGACAGTCACTACATAAAAGGATAAATGGACACAAGTCAGATATTAGGAATGGCAATATACAAAAACCTGTAGGAGAACACTTCAATCTCCCTGGACACACAATAGCAGATTTAAAGGTAGACATCCTGCAGCAAAAAAAACTTCAGGACCAGACTCCAAAGAGAAACTGCTGAGCTTCAGTTCATTTGCAAATTTGACACCATCAGCTCAGGATTAAACAAAGACTGTGAATGACTAGCCAACTACAAAAGCAATTTCTCCTCCCTTGGTGTTCACACCTCAACTGCTAGAAGGGGGCCTCATCCTCCCTGATTGAACTAACCTCGTTATCTCTAGACTGATTCTTGCCTGCATATTTATACCTGCCTCTGGAAATATCCACTACATGCATCCGACAAAGTGGGTATTCACCCACGAAAGCTTATGCTCCAATACGTCTGTTAGTCTATAAAGTGCCACAGGACTCTTTGTTGCTTTTTACAGATCCAGACTAACACGACTACCCCTCTGATACTTATTCAGCATAGTTATTTAGCATTGTCAGAGTGCTCTAACAACCACAAGCTGTTGGCACTTACTGTTTTAAACCCAGCAATGGCAAGCTCTATTCTCTCTTCCATAACATGTTCATAGTCTTGTTTTATTAAAACAGGCAGGTCTAATATTGCATTTCCTAGCAGTTATCATTCCCATCTCTGTATTTTATGTTAAAAAAAAATCCAACAGGTTTCACAGACTGAAAAGTGAAGTAAGGTGTCACTTAAAAGTGACTTACTTTGTTAACATTTCTACATTATTATTAATGAGTAGGCATAAAGTGCATTATGAAGCAGGGAACGTGTATTTGTTTTGGTCTACATCAATGTTTGGCATGCTCATCCCAAGGTGCACTTCTTGGGGATATTATAAATGTTGGGTTAAGGGTTCTGTGAATTCTCTCTCAAGCTGTGCTAGTCATTTTGCAAATTGCCACGTATGCTGCATGTCGTTTTCATAAAATAAATTCTCTGGATTTTGATTGTCAAGGGATGAATAAAGGCGATAAAAATGCTTTAGGTCTTTTTGTGACAGATGTAGAGATGAATAAGAATGTCTAGCTCTGTGAGTCAGAAATAATTACGTGATGTGTTACAGTTGCTGTTGTTGAGCATAAACATTATTACCGACTCATGAACAGCATGGTTTTTACTTAACCGAATCTGCTGTGAAACAGGCCAAGGTTAAATGAAAGAACACCAACTCACTTTTAACCAGATATTTTTTTATCTCCTTTTTCAAAAACACATAAAACAGGATCTCTTTAGATTGTATAAACTGTATAAATTGAATGGAACATCTGAGATCTAATGGGGAAAAAAATGCTTCAAGCACAATATACATATGATAACATCTTTCCCACCCGCACTAACTATACTGGCTGTTTATGTATTGAGTAGATTCAGTATGTACTGAGTCAGGCTTTAACAGCAGTCAGTTTTAACTTGTTTAGGACTATATTAACTTCCTCATAATTTCAGATAAAGGTACTCAGCATGAATCAGATTGCATTCTTGGTTAATATTTTTTATTGTATGCACATAAAAATTAGATCAATATATTTGCTGCAGTACATAAACAGTCAAATTCAGTGCAGAGGACCTCCCATGGTTTTCCTGAGCACTTAAATCACATTTAAGTTCTTAACTTAGGCCTTAAATTGTGTGGAGGGCGTAATGCAGATTCTGCACTGGTGTGAATTTCATCTTTGTAAAAATGAAAAGTTTGGACACATTTAGGATTGATTCTACTACAAACACTGAATGCTTGTAACTTTATGCATGTGCATAAGCATTTGCAAGATCAGAGCTTTAGAACCCAAATAAGTGTGGGAACCAAAGGATGTCTTTCATCTCACAGGAAAAATTAAGAAAGAATTCACACACACACACACACACACACACTTACACACTTTAAATAACATAAGTCAATGCACACAAATGTGTAGTTACTGAAATATATTCAGTTTAATTTCATACAATTTTTAAAACGATAAAGAATAAAAATATGCATATTTCTATTCTACAAGGAGTATTCAACAAACAAAATAAAAAAGCAACAAAGGATATGACAAATACTAATTTATATTGCATCTACTATATGCTTGATAAAACTGAACACATTTAAATATTTAGAGAATGTTCTTTTAATTTCAATAATCTTGTAAATCAAGGATATATCCTTTTCCTTGCCTACATCCAAATGGGACTGAGATATAAAGTTGAAAAAGATGTGTTCACCTGAAGTATTTTATTTGCCAGACACAACTCTAATTCCTGGATATACCTTCCCTCCCCCCCCCCCCCCACACCTTATTATTCCATGTAACCTGATAAGAGCTGTCAGGTCTAAAAATTAACATGTGTTTGGCCTGGTCCAGACAAATCAGTTCAACAAAGATGGAGTGATCTGTTAAAATTGCAATAAAACAGGATCTTTTTATACTCAAAGTTGGCAACGGTTGACGAGAGTTTATAATTTCCAAATGACATATCTACTTCTGTCAGTGATGTTTATTAACTGCATATAATCTGTAGCTAATCAGGCATGAATGATCACTGTTTATTGTCTATCGATATAAAATGAACAAATTATTTTTATAAAACTTTAAGTGATTACATACTCCCTACAATAACTACGGACACTGAGGTATAATGGAACCTTACCACACCAGTGAGAACTCCTGGGACACTGTGTCTATGCAAATGGGGGTAAAGGGGGGAACAAGATTACCATACCACCTGATTTCTTCATGCACCTATGAGTCGGGCCTGCTCTGCTTGACAAATACGCTGTGGCCCCCATACATCCCTGGCGACAGTAGCACCAACAGTGACTCCACTGTGCCCTCCATATTACTATACACAACATTATTTCTTAAGTGTTTTGTCATTTTTCTGACTTTTGATGTTTTTTATTAGATGAATGATCTTTCCATTAACAAAGCATCAACCTAAATACTAATTGATTGCCAGTTGGCATAGCTTGTTTCCTCATAGAAACTGACTTATCTGGGTCATTTGGCTTGATTCTCAGCTCCTCATTTTCTCCGAGTTACTCACGATGCACAGAAGTATGAGCTAGATGAGCATCAGACATTAATACTTTTAATCAGGTAAGTGATTCAAATAGGACTAGACCCTGCTCATGAGTGAAGTCACACTGAGTTCATGGTACCAGTTCCGTAAGTAGGGCAAGCAAACTTTGACCCAAACTGCTTAAATCAAAAACTATATCAGGAAATGGTGAATACTGATGCCTCATGATAAATACCACCTAGTGAGTCTCAATTGGAAATGGTTATTGTACAGCAGCTGGGATGATTTTAGCCACAAACATCATTGTCTGAGGGGAAGGAGGGAGAGAAGCGGGAACCAGAGGAGAGAAGAGCTATAAGCCACTACCCTTATTTGTCTTATTGAAAATTAACCAGAGATTTTGCCAGGGAGGTGATATTTAGATGGAAATATTTCCTGATAATTTTCCGTGGAAACATTAAAAGCTGTTCTGTGTTTCAGCCAGAGAATTCGTTATCCTCAGAGCTTATTACCAATTTCAAAGAAAATAACTAAATAAAATATTTGCTCCTGCTGGCAACCTGGACAACTACTATAATTCTATATTTAATATAAACTTAAGACAAATATTATGCACATACTAAAGATAATGGGGTAAATCAGCACAGATCCTTTGGCTACAATAGAATTTCCTCAGGTAACCCCAGCTGAGGATCTGGCTCATCATTTATTGGACCTTTAAAATGTAGACTCCATTCCAAATTCAACACAATTGAGTTTCACCCACATATGATGGTGCTGATTTAGCTTCCTTTATTCAGATTTCTGTAGATTAGGGATCAGAACTATCAGTAGATATTTCATATTTTAATATTTCAATTCAGTATGTTTTATAATTGTTAAAAATTACACCCATTGAACACTGTGCAATCCTATTAGACATAGAATGAATGAAAAGCAAGTCTGAGAGATGGCTGCATGCTATGGTAGACAGGCATTATTATTAATTATTATTAAATATTCAATGGCAAAAAGCTATGTTAACTCAGAGTTACAGTTGCTTGCTTGTATGTCATTCCCTTGCAGAATTTTGAGTTGAGCAACTCAAACTTCTGAAAACCAGGAAATGCACAGTTAAAGTTGCCCATGCAACTACAACTCTGCCCTCTTTCAGAATGCCCCAATATGCCCCATTAACACACATACCTTTACTCTGCCAGCGTCACAGCTGCTGAAATGTACAAGCTTTTCACCTCCTTTTACAATCCATTCACTCTCACCTATAGGATTCCACCTAACATTATTAAAGGGAGGGGAAAAAAAGGCCTCCAACTGCCACCTTCCTTCTATCCAGTTCGAGCAATGCTTCAATATATACAAAAAGTGTCCTATGGCACCTTATAGACTAACAGACGTATTGGAGCATAAGCTTT
>NW_020691689.1:0-2218 GCF_002925995.2 Terrapene triunguis
GCTTCCAGCATGGCTCAGGGGAGGGGCCGGAAGCCAGAAAGAGAGGAGGGGTGGGGGTTTGGGGGGGGGAGGGGGGGAATGGGGGAGGAGGGGCGGAACAGGGGCGGGCTGGGGCAGGTCGCTCACTCCTGCCAGTGCCAGGACCAGGACCAGGCTGCCCTGGACCCTGTGTCCCCCTGAAGCGTGGGCCCCACAAAGCAGGATAAGCCCAAACATTGGTGGAGCCAGGCCCACATTCCTAAATATTGGTGGAGCACAGGCACCACGGGCCCATATAACTCGCCACCTATGTCTCTGATTACATATCCTTATAAATCTTCAATGATGGAGATTCCACAACTTCCTGTGGGAGGCTAAAATCAATGGTTAACAATTATAGTTAGAAAGTTATTGCTAATATCTGACCTAAACTCCCTTGCTGCAGATTAAACCAAATACATCTCATCATTTCTTCACCGGATATGCAGAACAATTGATCAGGATGCTCTTTATAACAGCCCTGCACATACTTGAAAATTGTTTTCTGTTCCCGCATCCGTCTGCTTTTCTCAACACTAAACATGTCCAGTGTTTGGAACAAGTCCTCAGAGGTCAGGTTTCTAAACCTTTTGTCACTTTTGTAGCTCTCCTTTGGACTCTCTCTAGTTTTTCCACGTCTATTTACTTATGGGGAGATGAAAGAGGATATTGATTTACCAAAGATCACTCAAGACATCTTTGGCTAAACACAAAGCCAAGATTTTCAAAAGCAACTGGTGATTTTGGTGCCTAACTTCAGACATCTTGAAAAATCCTGCCTTTTAGAAGTACTCACTGTCTATTCTCTGGACTCCTGTTCGCATGAATATGTCTCAAGCAGAATCTAGGACCATGCACTTTTGAAATTTTGAAAGTAAACACACGCAAGTCTAAACCTAATACATTAAGAAACTGATTACAGGTAATATCTCACCCTCAGAGGTGTTTCAATAAGCTTCTTTCACAGACTAGACTCCTTCCTAATCTGGGCCCAATCGTTTTCCCTGCTACAGTCCTTGTTAGTTCCAGCAGACATCTCAGGTCGTAAGCAGGGGTTTTCTCATGATTGGCCGCCCCCTTTGTCCTGCTCCACCCCGTTTTGGAACAAGGCAGGAATCTTTTGTCTGTGCTTTTCCCCACCCCCGCCTCATCAATGGAAAAGTACAAGGATTAAATGGATTCCACGATCATGTGACATGGTCACATGACACTGTAACACCCCAGTCTCCATTCTTCCTGGGTTGGCCCACACCTACACAGGAAGGAGTGCAGGTAAATAAACCATTTACAACCAATTGTCCTAGTCAATGGGAGCCATCAAGATTCTAAACCACCATTAATGGCCCACACTTTGCATAATTACAATAGGACCTCAGAGTTATACTTCATATTTCTAGCTTCAGATACAAGAATGATACATGCATACAAATAGGAGAACTATATTCAGTAGGTTATAACCTTTGTTATGATACCTTACAAGAGACCTTTTGCACAAAGCATATTCCAGTTACCTAATATTCACACTCATAAGCATATTTCCATAAAACATATGGAGTGCAATGACACAGGTGTCAGCTGAAGAAAAATCATTATTCAACTAAAAATCCTTTCCCTCATATCCAGGTAGGGGGAGGGATAGCTCAGTGGTTTGAGCATTGGCCTGCTAAACCCAGGGTTGTGAGTTCAATCCTTGAGGGGGGCCACTTAGGGATCTGGGGCAAAATCAGTACTTGGTCCTGCTAGTGAAGGCAGGGGGCTAGACTCAATGACCTTTCAGGGTCCCTTCCAGCTCTATGAGATAGGTCTATCTCCATATATATATATTGACTTAAAAGTTAACATATTGACATAAATCAACTGGAGGGAAATTATTTTAAAGTCCTACCTATATCTTGATGTTAGGAAAGTTTTTTACACAGTCACACCAGACATTCTTATAAGCAAACTTGGGAAACATTTCCCTCAACCACATGGTTGAGACAAATTTATTATCAGGTGGCTACATAACTGGTTGAAAGATTGGACTCAAAGATTGGTTATCAATGGTTTGCTGTCAATCTAGGATGCTATACCTACGGGGGGGTAGCCAGAGGAGGTTGTCCTGCATCTTTTACTCTTCAGTATTTTCTCTAATAACTTGAATAATGGAGTGGACAGTTCACTGATAATATTTCCAGAGGACACGAAGCTGAGAGGGGTT
>NW_020691690.1:0-2289 GCF_002925995.2 Terrapene triunguis
CAAGCAGGGAGGGGGCTCTAGGCGCTTCAGCCCCATGGGGCACACCTGCTGGGGGCTTCAGCTGGAGTGGGGCTGAAGCCCCCAGCCGGTGCTTCCCCTGGGGTTGAAGCCCTGCGACCCCACTCCTTGCAAGGCAGAAGCTCCTAGCCCCACCACCCCGCTGAAGGGCAGAACCCCTGGGCAGAGCTCCAGCAGGTGCACCCAGCTCTCGAACTTCTGAAGATTATCATATGCGGCTCAGAGGTTCAGTAAGTTTGGCCACCCCGATATATAGATTACCAATGCCCAAAAGGTCAGATGCATTTAGATCTGGAGGTTTGGTTATGGCTCATCCCCTGTCATTACTGAAGTATGCTAAATAATTTAATGAAAATATATTCTTAATGCTACTATAGCCAGATTCTATTTTTCTCCAGAACGTTTGGACCAGAATGGATAAAATTAACATCAGTTTGGTGGCTCATCAGTACTTCCTGGTAACATTTTCCTAATAGTCACAGTGTTTTTTCTAGGGAAAAACAAGTCAAACTTGCATAATTTATTATAAAAATGTTTTACTTATCTAACTACGTTTGCAGGTCTTTCCTATAATACACAGGTGCTACAATTGTTTGGCACAATCGCACAAGTCAGTGGTTTAACCATGCATTTCAGACCAGTGACTACATCTTCTTGGCAGTCCATATCACTGTACTATCTAAGTGCAAATGGCAGTTAGATATCTAACTACCATTGAAAGTCAGTCAATTGGAATTGGACACCTAATTGCCATTTGTGCCTTTGGGAAAAAAAACAACCTACCCCTTCAAAAATAGAACTGGTGGGGAAATTTTCATCAAAACAGCTTTCCATTGGAAAATACTGTTTTGATTAAACCATTTGTGAACTTATATTTTGATGAAATTTTATTAAAAAAAAGTAAAAAAAATTGAAAATGAAGAGGCACATTTTGACTCTTTGGGATTAAAGTTTTGAGTTTTAAAATGACACTTCATTTCAAATTACTTGGAATAAAAATTAAATTTAAAGGGGTTGAAATTGAAAAAAAAATTCTCAAATGTAATTTAGCAAAAAAATCATCAAAATGTTGGCATTTTTTTTTTAAATCTCAGTTTTTCACAGGATAGAAATCTATTTTGTGACCAACTTTAATAAAAAAAAAAATACATTTATCCTCACAGTACCCTTAGTGAGGGAGAAAAGTATTATCACTATTTCACAGATGGGTAAGTGAGGCACAGAAAGAAAGTGACTTGCCCAAAGTTACATTGGAAGTCTGTGGCAAAGCTAGAACAGTATCTAGAACTTTAGTCCAGAACCCTAACCTTGGAATATTCCTTCATCCCATCACAGCCAAATGAGGAGTTTGGCTCTTTCCTAGAATTTACAGAAACTTTGACCTGCAGAATATTTATGGGAGCAGAAAAAGTTTTGTAACATACAGAATGGCTAACATAAAAGATTCCCTGACACATCAGTTCGCCTAAAAGCCCATCCCCAGATTCCACTATAAAAAACAAAGATTTCCTCATTTATACGAGTTACACATAGGTAAAAATAAACAGTGATACAAGCTAATACCTGGAGCGTGGTATCTGTTTAAATGGATAACACTCTATAGAACAATTTGTAAAGCATAATTTTATCCATTCACAATGTTGACTGGAAGAAGTACTGCTCAGCATAAAGGACTTAGATTGCTGGTAAGTGCCATTGTTCTTTCAAGGCTGAGTTATTGTAGTTCTTTATTTCCCTGGAGTTCCTAATGGTATTAGTCCTTAGATGCACTGACTCAGAGTGCTTCAGTTCAACTCCTTACAGGTGTTTGGCTGTCTCAGCATATTCTTCCCATATCATATTCCTGACACCAAATGATTTCCTCTAGGCTTTTGGAAGTTTTTATGTACTGTGACAAAGTTCCTCCTCTATCTTGGTGGGTCCTGTGCTTATTGGCGGACTTTCTTGCCTCAGAGATTCACCATGTGGGTTGGGGAACAGCCCAGAAACCTTCCCCTCTGGAAGAACCCACAGTCCAGGTCAATTGAGAGGTTTGGGGGGAACCCAGGCCCGCCCTCTACTCCGGGTTCCAGCCCAGGGCCCTGTGGACTGCAGCTGTCTATAGTGCCTCCTGTAACAGCTGCATGACAGCTACAACTCCCTGGGCTACTTCCCCATGGCCTCCTCCAAACACCTTCCTTATTCTCACCACAGGACCTTCCTCCTGGTGTCTGATAACGCTTGTGCTCCTCAGTCCTCCAGCAGCACACCCTCTCACTCTCAGCTCCTTGC
>NW_020691691.1:0-1327 GCF_002925995.2 Terrapene triunguis
AAAACCGAATTAAGGTGCTTAGTGTGGCCGCGCACAATCGAATTTATACAACCTGTTTCCCAAATTCGAATTATCTAAATTCGGATTAATCCTGTAGTGTAGACATACCCTTAAAGGTGGCACAGGTAGAGGAAAGAAAGTCTAGGTCTCCTCAATTATGGTGGGGAGGGGGAAGGGGAGGGGGAGGGGAGATATACTCCACGCATATTTTTGCAGGTCGTAATGACTAAGGCCCCAAAGTTATGAGTTATTACTGTTTAAGAATTGCCCAGGCATCAAGGCCTTTTATGATAGCTATAGCCTAATTTGTCTTATGCAAGCTGGAATAAGATGCACAAACACTAGGGTTACCATATTTCCACAAGCAAAAAAGAGGACACTGGGGGGGAGGAGCCCCGCTCTAGCCCCGCCCCTGCCCCACCCCCATCCACTCCCTCCCACTTCCCACCCCCTGATTGCCCCCCTCAGAACCCCCAACGCCCCCCGCTCCTTGTCCCCTGACTGCCCCCTCCTGGGACCCCTGCCACTAACTGCCCCCTAGGACTCCACCGCTTATCTAAGCCGCCCTGCTTCTTGTCCCCTGACTGCCCCCTCCTGAGAACGCCCTACGACCCTACCTGTCCCCTGACTGCCCCAACCCTTATCCACACCCCCACCCCATATTCACACCCCCACGGACTCCCATGCCCTATCCAACTGCTCCCTGCCCCCGACAGGACCCCCAGAACTCCTGACCCATCCAACCCCCTCTGCTACCTGCATGCCTCGACCCCTCTCCACACCCCTGCCCCCCTGACAGCTCCCCCAGACCCATCTAACCCCCCCGCTCCCTGTCCCTGACTGTCCCAACCCCTCTCCACACCCTTGCCCCCCTGACAGCCCCCCCCCAAACTCCCGACCCATCCAACCCCTCCCTCCCTGTCCCCTGACCAGGGCCGGCTTTAAAGAGCCCAGGAATCGGGCTGCACTCCGGCCGGGGTTGCGGGGCTTGGGGCCGGGCCGGAGGTGCTCGGCCGGGGCTGGGCCGGCGCGCTCGGCCGGAACCAGGGCCGGTGCTGCTGGGGCCGAGCTGCCGGAGCCGGGACCGGTGCTGCTGGGGCCCGAGCCGGGCTGGGTCTGGGCCGGGGGTGCTGGGGCCCGGGCCGGGTCCGGGCTGGGGGTGCTGGGGCCGGAGCTGGGCCGGAGCCGCTGGGGCAGCCGGGCGCCACTCGGCCCGGGCCAGAGGGAGCCGCTCGGCCAGGGCCGCGCCTCCCCGGAGCTCTCCTCCTCGCGCCCCCCCACCCCAGCTTACCTGCTGCTGCCTCCCGCTTGCCCCTGCTTCTTTTCA
>NW_020691692.1:0-6633 GCF_002925995.2 Terrapene triunguis
TGTTATATCGGATTGCGTTATATCGGGGTAGAGGCGTACTATTCATTCAACTCAGATTTGTCACTATCATCTGCAATAGGTGGTCTGCAAGATGAATGGAGTTATTTAACAAAGATGTATTCATTACTTCATTGGTTTCCATATTTGCTTTAAAGCAAAATTTAATTAAAAAACATGGATTTTATGACCAGATCATAGTAATTGATTGGAAAGTATGTGAAAGATAAGTTGAACTCTGATTTGAGATTTTTCCATGCAGTTTTATTTTAAATTGCAGTCTTTTCTTTTTCATAGTGTCCACAAAATGCTGTGTGCTGCACAAACACAAAAGGAGGGACAGTCCCTGCCCTAAAGAACTTACCCTATTTTAGTTCAAATTTAGGTTTAAAATTTCCTTGTTTTTTATTTGTATAAATATAAATTCAGTACCATTATAGATGAATTGTTGTGCTTTTCTTAAAACAGGATATGTAGAGCCAATACAGACAATGAATGATGTGATAGCTCAGTTAGATACTGTTGTCAGTTTTGCTCATGTATCAAATGGAGCACCTGTGCCGTACGTCCGTCCGGTCATTCTGGAAAAGGGACAAGGAAGAATTGTGCTGAAAGGTTCCAGACACCCTTGCATTGAAGTTCAAGATGACGTAGCATTCATCCCCAATGATGTTAACTTTGAGAAGGACAAGCAGATGTTCTATATTATTACTGGTAAAAACTAATTTATATGCAATATTTTCAGTTTTCATTTAAGCTCAAGAAGCAATGTCAATTTTGAAGTATTTCTTGTGAAAGATGTTTTTAAAAAATAAGTCTGTCAAAACCATTCAGTGCTTTATAGGTATGGGGGAAGAGACCATTTAGTAATTTACTTATACCAGTGTTGGCATTTGGGGTAGGTTTTGAAAAAAAGATGAGACTGGCTTTCATAAGCCAGTTTCACCACCGCTATATTTTTGTGATGGTTATGGTTAATAAGCATGTATTTTAAAACAAAAAGTGGCCACAATGTACTTATAAAATGTTTCCTTCTGTGCTGGGTAGTTCATACACACGGACTCACCAGTCTTCAAAATGACTAGTCAGAGAACTGGTCAGCATGATTGTAACTAGAGATGCGCTTGTGGGAACTCTGGTTATGCCATTTGGGTTCTGGTGACATTTAAACAGGATTGTTAGGGTAGAGGAGAGAGAGGTCTTACAAATATTTATAAATAGATACTAGAACCATAGTAAATCCCATAGCACTTTAAAAGATGATACAGTGTATGTGTTCACAATTTCTGTGGCGTTGCCATACACTTGAGTCAGCGTTATAAGTTAACACTTAGGGGAATGTTAAATCTCTCTATGTTAATTTAACATAGAATGGAGTACTTTAAAAGGTAGTATGACGTAATATCCTTAATAGATTAGCGATATAGTAAACTCTTGTTTTCGTAACAAATTCTAAGGTGAAATCATTCTTAATACCAACAACGTGATTGCCACTGTACATACATGGAGGAAGACATGGTTTCTGCCTTGAAAGATCCCAGAATCTAACTTGAAATGCATCATAATTCATTGCATTGTATTGCCATTCTTGTTATGATAATTAGATAGGCCATTCTATTTGAAAATGTTGTCTGCAGTCCTTGTTCAGAAGTTATTGCTAATGTGACTTACCAGGGAGATGCATAAACGTCATATTGATAGTGTAAGTGCTGATTACTTTACAGGTAGACTTTACAGGAGCAATACATTTTAATATGTCCAGTAGACAGTGTAGTTTCTATACAGTGTATAGATGTGTAGTTTGTCTAAAATAGTATCTATACTGTATATATGTACATTTCCTGTAATATGAATAATCTGCTATATTTTCATACTCTTCTGTTACCAGAGTGGATAAAAATCAATGGATTAAAAAGTATGTTTGTGGGGGGAATGTAAATTAAACACTTCTTTTTAAAATCTGTTTAAATTTGAAATTGACAACCTATGTTAAGGCCTAAACTTACCAGAATCTATTACAATCACGTACATAAAGAAATGCTGCAGCAGTGAGCCCTCCTCAAATTTTGGTTTGTTTGTCTAGCGGGCGCAGAGAATGTTTTTCTTCATTTGGAGTAGTTCATTCAAAGACGAGAAACCAACTGGATGTTGAAAAATCAGGAAAGCCTGTTTTCCTCCTCCAGTCTACGAATAAAAATTAGGTGGGAGAGGAATGAAGTCTGTTAATTCTGAAAACTTGAAAGACATGGAACCAGATTTTCAAAGGGGTGTGTGTATATAGGCACCCAAGAAGCAGATAGGTGTCTAGTAGGATTTTCAAAAGCTCCTGAGCAAGTTAGATGACCAGAAACAATCACCAATTCACTAACTACAGTTAATGTTTCCTTTGTTTAATAAATCACTTTTTAAAATAGTTTTATATGGAGCAGATTGTGGAGGAAGTAATTGATCTTGTAACTTAAAGCAGACTGCATTTATTGTTGAAAGGAAACACTATCAAGACTGATGAGCATAAAATTAAACCCTTCTAGCTTTGCTTTAGTTTACCAGTATGTAAGTGCACTTTAGATTGTTGCTCATATTTTTGAGAAGTCGTTATTTTAAAAAAAAAAAATCTTCTTTAGGAAGAACTGCAGTCAAGTATTCGCAGTTGCAAGCAAGTCCATCCATGAAGCTGTGCTACTTGTTGCAGCTGTGGTTATATAGGGAGGAAGAAGTTTTTAAATGTCTATTTTAGGTTAAATTTAGCTTCAGACCCATTAAGCTTAAGAATCCCTTAAAGCTGTACATAATGTACAAAGAAGAGGAAGCTAATTTATTAATTTCTTGTCAAAATTAATTTCTTAGGTCCTAACATGGGAGGGAAATCAACATACATTCGCCAGGCTGGAGTGATAGTTCTTATGGCCCAAATTGGGTGCTTTGTACCATGTGACTCAGCGGAAGTGACTATTGTGGATTGTATTCTGGCTCGGGTAGGAGCAGGAGACAGTCAGTTGAAAGGTGTCTCGACTTTCATGGCAGAAATGTTAGAAACTGCATCAATTCTTCGGTAAGAGCTGTACCTCCTTTGTGTTTCATCAACGGGGGAGGAGGCTACCTTAAAGGATTTCTTTATATTGTACCATTTTTGTTTCTATTACTTAGAAAATATGTAACTTATCACCATAGATACTGATGCTCCTAGATGAGAACAGCCTAAGTGTTTTACTTAATGTGTGCTCATCTTCATTCACAAATTTTCATGTGAGCCTGATAATCATGTCTCTTGCATAACAAGAGGGGAGGGACCTGCTAAACCCAGGGTTGTGAGTTCAATCCTTGAGGGGGCCATTAGGGATCTGGGGCAAAAATCTGTCTGGGGATTGGTCCTGCTTTGAGCAGGGGGTTGGACTAGATGACCTCCTGAGGTCCCTTCCAACCCTGATATTCTATTATATCATTTCTTTTAGTGTGTGTGTGTGTGTGTGTACGTGTGTGTGTACAGTTAACTATTTGCACTTGGCATTAGACTAAATTTTGAATTTCAGAGAGCTTGCACTATCTAAACTTTGAAAAAATGTTTTTATTTTAGGACAGCATCTGAAAACTCTTTAATAATCATTGATGAGTTGGGAAGAGGAACTTCAACATATGATGGATTTGGGTTGGCATGGGCTATTTCAGAATATATCGCCAGCAAAATTTGTGCCTTCTGTATGTTTGCTACACATTTTCATGAACTGACAGCACTTGCTAACCAAGTGCCAACTGTGAATAATTTACATGTTACAGCACTAACCACTGATGAGATGCTGACTATGCTTTACCGTGTCAAGAAAGGTGAGATCTTTTAAATGCTGAACAAGATAAAACTATCAGGTGCCATGGGAGAGGAAAAGGGAGTCTTTCCTGCAAAAAGACCTGAAACTACCTTTTCTATTTTGATAGTAGGTCTCAAGCTGTTCTTAGCCATCACTAATGATTTGGTCCATTTCTCTCTGAAATCGGATACCTACAGAGAGCTGCATCTCTGGGTGAATACAGATGAAAATCAGTATATTTTGGTAATGAAATGAGTTGTTTTCTGATCCCCAGACATAGTTCTACAACACAAATTAAAGCTTTTTGTCCTGTTTTTAATATTGCATTATCAAAAGGAGAAACCCTTCACAAATAATTTCACAGCTCTGCAATTTTCTAATTAACATACTACCTACCTATAATGACTCTGGCATATTTCATGCCTTTTAATTTTATTTTAGAGCAAAAAATTGGAACCTGTTTCTACAGGGAGGAATAGGTGTTAGAGTTTAGCAGAACAGTTCAGTAAAATGTTAAAAAAAAATAAAATAAAACAGTAAGCTCCAGATACATATATTTTAATTAACAAATGGTTCAATGTGTGGAGGCATAATCACTGAAGATACTGGCTAACTTATTTATGCAACAATTCATATCTAGCAAAAAGTTATTTTGCCCTTTTTTAAAGGAACTGGCAAATGAAGTTGTAAGCCCAAAAGCAAGGATTTTTAATGACTCCATAAACTCGGGTACCGTATCACTGGAGAATAAAAATATAGTACCTATATTTAAGAAAGGAGAAAAAAAGTAATCCAGGAAACTACAGGACCGAAAGGCCTTAGAATAAATTTTGAAAGAGAAAAGTTATTAAAGACCTACAGCTAAATGGTAATTGAGGTAAAATACAACATGGTTTTTATTAAAGGTAGATCATGCCTGACCAACCTGATCTTTCTTTGAGAAGATAATGGATTTTCTAGACAAAGGAAATGCAGTAGATTGAATCTACCTGGATTTCAATAAAGCATCTGATACAGTTCCATAATTAAAATTAATGTGAGAATCGAAAGATGAGTAAGGAACTGGTTAAAGGGGAGACTACAATGGGTCATGCTGAAAGGTGAACTGTCAGGCTGAAGAGAGATTACTAGTGGAGTTCCTCAAAGATCGGTCTTGGGACCAATCTTCTTTAATATTTTCACTTACAACCTTAGCACAAGAAGTGGGAATGTGCTAATAAAATTTGCACATGACACAGTTGGGAGGTTGCACATGACACAGTTGCCAATACAGAGGAGGACCACAATATCATACAAGGAGATTTGGATGACGTTGAAAACCGGAGCAATAGATATGGGATGAAATATAATAGTTCAGAGTGCAAGGTCATGCACTTAGGGACTAACAACAAAATTTTTTGCTATAAGCTAGAGACTTATCAGTTTGAAACCCAGGAGAAGTCCTTGGTGTATTGGTCAATCACAGCTGTGAAAAATGCTAATATAATCCTAGGATGCATCAGGCGAGGTATTTCCAGTAGAGAGAGGGAATCATTATTACAGTACAAGGTACTGATAAGGCCTCATCTGGAATACTGTGTGCAATTCTGTTCTCCATTGTTTAAAAAAGATTAATTCAAACTGGAACAAGTGCAGAGAAGGGCTACTAGGATGATCCAAAGAATGGAGAACCCTACCTTACAAGAGGAGACTTAAGGAGTTTGGCTTTGTTAGCCTAACAAAACAAAGGCTGAGGGGAGATCTGATTATCCCTCTGATGTATTTATAGTGAGAAAACACCAAGTAGGGAGAGGAGTTAAGTTAAGGGCCAATCTTGGCCCAAAAACAAATGGAAATAAATTGGCTATCAACAAGATGGGAAGGGCTCTGAGTTACTACAGAGAATTCTTTCTCAGGTCTCTGGCTGGTGGGTCTCACCCACAAATTCAGAGTCTAACTGATCACCGTATTTGGAGTTTGGAAGGAATTTTCCCCTAGGTTGGATTCGCAGAGACCCTGGGGTGTTTTGCCTTCCTCTGCAGTGTGGGGCATGGGTCACTTGCTGGTTTGAACTAGAATAGTGGCGTCTCTGATTTGAAGTCTTTAAATCAAGTTTTGAGGACTTGAGTAACTCAGCAAGAGGTTAGGGGCCTATTACGGGAGTGAGTGGATGAGGTCCTATGGCAGGGATCGGCAACCTTTGGCACGCAGCTCGCCAGGGTAAGCACCCTGGCAGGCCGGGCCAGTTTGTTTACCTGGCACGTCCGCAGGTTCGGCTGATCGCGGCTCCCACTGGCCAAGGTTCGCCGCTCTAGGCCAATGGGGGATGCGGGAAGCGGCACGGGCCGAGGGATGTGCTGGCCGCCGCTTCCCGCAGCCCCCCTTGGCCTGGAGTGGTGAACCGCAGCCAGTGAGAGCCGTGATCAGCCGAACCTGCGGACGCAGCAGGTAAACAAACTGGCCCGGCCCGCCAGGGGGCTTACTCTGGCGGGCCACATGCCAAAGGTTGCCGATCCCTGTTCTATGGTCTGCGATGTGCAGGAAGTTAGACTAGATGATCATGATGCTTCCTGTGGGCCTTAGTCTGAGATGAAAGGAATATGCCATGATGTATCAGCCATCAAAATGTATAAAATAAACCTCCAAGTTCCTTCATAACTTTCTGTGCATATTTTTGGACTTATATCTTGCAGAGCTCCATACCAAAGTGCTTGGGTGAAACTGAGGAAAGTACTAAGATACCGAAGACAAAAATTATTGTAACTTAAAGGAATGTCCTGTACTTTCTTTGCACTATTCTATGCAGGGCTGTAGGCAAATAACACATTTCCTAGGATGTTATCAAACATAGACT
>NW_020691693.1:0-6031 GCF_002925995.2 Terrapene triunguis
GATAGATAGATAGATAGATAGATTAGATACTGCATGGTAGTACCCAGTTTGTAAGCTGAACAACATTTCTAGGATCACGGTGCCAGATAACATCCACCCCCACCTGGGAGCTCCTGCCACCTTCAGGAACTGTCTGTATGGCTCAGTGGGAAGGGCAGACCCTAGAAGATTTGCAGTTCGGCCAAGAAGGACATAGCACATCTCTGTGAGTGCATTGCTCCATCTTCTCCTGGATCCGCTTCTGATAGCCTTCCCTGAGATGATCAGTGCTGGAACAGGGAGATAACCAAGCCAGCCTGCTGTGAGAAACGCGATTGGCCTCCACTGCAGCTGGCCCAGGGCTCATGGCACTGACAAGACCAGTGAGTAGAACAATGGAGGTGGTTGGCTGGCTTTTCTCTCTGTGGAGCCAATGGCAAGTCAAGCTGGATGGGCTGCAGGGTACAGCAAGTGGCTCCTACACTCTGGCCACTGAGCCTTCCAGCTGCAAGCCAGGGAGCTCAAGTTGGTTTCTGTTTGGCTTAGTGTTTTTGATACAAACTCGACCTGTTCCCGTCTGAGATAATAATGACAGCAAGGGGCCTTGGCAGGGTGAGGCAGGGCCGGGATGATGGAATTAGTAGTGCTGCTGAGCCTGGACCAGATCCTTGGAGCTGAGGAATGCAGAGCTTCGAGAAAGTTCAGATCTGAAACAGTCCAAGTTTCAGCCCAAAGCTGGAGTCAATTCTGACTGGTTTAGCCCATTCCTGGGCAAACAACCACATGCTTTGCTCCCCCAAAGCTGTATTCTTTCTGGGCCCTGCTTCTAAAGTGGGATACTTGCGATTGACTTAAATAGGAGCTAGACTGGCCCATCAGCTTTGTTAAGGGAATGTGGGCTCAGGAGATCTAGGCTCAATTCCCAGCTCTGCTACAGAGTTCCCGGGTGACTCGAGGTCTCTCTGGGCCTTAGTTCCCATCTGTAAAATGGGGATAATGATCCTTCCTTTCTCCCATGCTTTGTCTGTCTTGTCTACTTAAATTGTAAGCTCTTTGGGGCAGGGATTGTCTTTTCCTATGCGTCTGCGCAGCATCCAGCACAAAAGGCCCCCATCTTTGCTGGAGTTCAAGGCGCTACTGTAATATAAATAATAATAAATGGATCCAAATGCCTTCACACTATAGGAACGTACAGCACCTAGCGCAACGAGGTCTCTAGGTTCGACTGTAATACAAATATTAACGATAATATCTGCAGGCAACATGTATCCCTCTGCGGGGTCTCAGTGGCGTGGTCGGTGCTGAGGGGTGTGGCCTCCTCTGGTATGGAAATGACTCTCCACCGCACAGCCACACCATGCTGACAGCAAGGTTGTGGAGGGCGGAATATTAAACACCGAGGGCAGAACTGCTCTGGGAGGTGTAGCTGAGTTGTGCCCTGTTAAGCTGTGAATTCCTGCAGAGTTTTGTTCGCGGGATAGGCGCGCAGCCTGGTGCCCTGCTCCGAATTAATTATCCGCTGACACGATTTCGCTTCTTTCCCTTTGTGTTATTTTAATTAACAGAGATCTCCTCCAAGCAAGCCAGCTGTCATGTAAATTGTAAAACTGTCAGCATGTACAGGAACTTAACAGGGATTTTAAAAAAGCATTGCACAAAGGGATGTGCTACTTTGGCTTTTTTTTTTTTTTTTTTAAATCTGGAGCATTTGTAATTTTTTTTTAAAGCATGAAAATTGTGGGGTGGGGCAGGTGGATGAAAAATCTCTAACTTTTATTTTACTGCAGATGACTTGCTGCCTGTGGTCTTGAGCAGGTCACTTCACCTTTCTGTGGCTTCGTTCCCACCTCCGTGAAGGGTGGCTAATGATATCGAGCTCCAGCGGGCATGGGGCGAGGGAAGCACTGTTGCAAATTAATGAATGAATGAATAAGCTACATTTGTCTCTGGTGCAGCTTCACCCGTGCTACAGCTGGGATGAATGTGACCCAATGCCTGTATGACACTTTAAACATAAATGGTACTGCTAAGTTCTGCACTGAGTCACAAAGTGAGTCAGGATGTGAGATCTGTTACGCTTTGCTGGGTAAAGGGGTCCCTTGTTTTTTCACTGGTTCAGTTTCAGGGGAGCAGTTTGCAGGATGGAGTCTGGGCAGAAGGGGGGAGAGCTTCCCCTCCTCCCCCGTGAATAGCTGACTTTGTGATGTTCTGCGATGGGCCCAGAGCGATGCTGTGGAGCCGAGGGAAGAGTTCCGCCAGTCATTTTTCTGGTGCTGCTTTGCCCTGGAGACAGAAGCATTGTGCCCTTCATTCCCCCCACTCTTTCCTCCCCTCTTGGGCTGCTTTACTTGTGCTGTCTCTAGGCCTATTCACTAAGGCTTTGAAGCATCTCCTGGGTTGATTAGCGATTTTGCAAGGTGCTTGTTCAGTCTGACACCTGTTCCATTGACGGTTACTGCATAGCAGCATTGTGCTTTTAGCAGACCAAGAGCCTGCACCAAGTCCCAGGAAGTGGGCCTGGTCATTGCTGGTTCAGTAGAACTCAGGGGCCAGGGCAATGGACTCCTCCCCCAGGCTGTTCGATAGCTACTGCTTCTCTCCACTTGGTGCAGGGGATGAGGGTTGGTGGGATTGTGTAGTTAAGATTCCACTAGCCACATTCTTGCTCTTCCCTGGGCCCTTGCTTGCTCCCCTCCCCATGAACTGGGATGGAAGAAACTCTTATAAAGCCCAGATCTATAGTAGACAGGAAGTGTGGACACCTGTGCAAGCTCTTGGCATCATGTCACCAGTAGGCAATAGAATACACCATTTCCACTGCACAGTGGGCCTTAAGTGCTTAAGGGGGCGGGGTGCACAATTATCCCCAGATTTATTCAGTTCTGAAGGATCTCTGAGTGCTTTAGTCACTTTGCCCACCACTGACGGGCAGCCACCTCTAGAGCAGGACAAGGCAACTGATTATTGTGCATGAGAGTGACTTTGAATTAGAGAACCTCAGCAGAGCTCTCATCAGATCAGCTGGGGGAGGCTCCTTTTAGTTCACTGGACACACAGCATGCTGCCTATGGATCTTGAGGGTCCAGCTACAATGTGTAGGGTGACCAGACGTCCTGATATTTTGGGACTGTCCTGACATTATGGGCTTTGTCTTATATAGGCACCTTCCCCCCCCCACCCCCCGTCGCTCAAGAAAAGTATCCTGATTTTTCACACTTGCATCTGGTCACCCTAACAATGCGGCTCCAGTCTACTTTCTTTTCCTTATTGGTTTTGTAGCTCATTACACTGGCACATGACACGGGATGAAAATCTTTGTCTCGTATGCGGCAAAAGGCTAGAAAGCTCTGACTCTGGGCAGACTAGGACTTCTTGTTCTATCTAATTCCATTGAGAAAGAGAAAAGAGTCATGTAGCAAATGCAGGGAGAAGTGATGATTCGTGACAGGTCAAGAGCTTAGCCCTGCTCTTCCTGCTGCTGCACAGGACTGATGAGAAGAGAAACCTTTTCCTAAAAGCTCCAAGGACAGGCCTGTGAAATAGTTTCCAAATAATAATACTTAGCACCTCTCCCTGAGATCTCAAAGTGCTTCACAAACATGAATTCATTCTGATAACATCCCTGTAAGGAAGGGACATACTGAGCTAAAATTGGCTTCCATGGGGAGCTTTTTTTATACCAGCTGAATACTATTCTGTCTGCCTCAATATTTTGTTTAATTTGTTAAGCCCCAGTGATGTGCTTAGCCCTGTAGAGAGACACACACATATTGTCCCTGTCCTAGCCCAAAGATCTATCAATCAATTGATCGCTCAAGCTGTAAATTGCCTATCACTGTGGTATCTGGGCTCTAACTGAGAATTAACAAAAGTAAGTTCACAATCACCAGGAATGGCTTAACCAGTTTCTAAAGAATAAGAGCCATCCCTCTGCAACTCACAAACTTTTTAGATTTTCTGGAACCAAACTTCTTTGGAAGGTTCTGACATGTTTACGTAAGTCCTTCCCCTCCTGTTACATCCCATGGCGCATCGCTGTTATTGAAGACACATTGCATCTTCTGCTCCTGGCTGGTACTGAGGCCAGAATTTCGGAAGCACAGTGAGAAAGACTGTTTTCATGATATTTCCAACCCAGCTGGATGCCGGAAGGACCAGAAAAATTGCAAGAATTCCAGCCCAGTAAGGCAAACACTAGGGATTATTACTATTATAATTTGGTATTGCGGTGGAGCCTAGAGGCCCCAATCAGGGATCAGGGTCTTGTGCTAGGTGTTATATGCACATATAAAACAAAGATCGTCCCTGCCCCAATGAGTTTACAATCTAATTAAATTCAGTTATGATGTAAACCAGTGCCATGCCCATTTGGCTTGGAGTGGCACCAATTTATGCCCAGGATAAAGTTGGTCTGACAGATGATAAGTGATTTGTGGTTCTGCTCCGTTTCTAATTCAGAGGGGACCAAATTCTGGTCCTCAAAGACATTCATCTGGATTTACCCCAGAATCTGACTGGTAGGGCCTAACTCTCCATCACCCTACACCTTGGATCATCATCTACATCTATGCACAGCGGGTGTAAAATGCCTTCACCCCAATTAAGAATTCACCAGTCTGTCACAGGTGGGAGCAATTTCACGTCTGTGTAACGCAGGGCCTTGAAGAATCAGGACTATTGTCTAGATAGTCATCCTATCTTCTGCCCCTGAACTCCAAGGGCCAGCTCCTCAGCTGGTGTTAAATGTCCCAGCTCCATTGACATCCGCTGAGCTACAACAATTTACACTGGCTGACGATCTGACCCTGAGTGTTTGGGCTTCCCCCTATGCTCCAGCTCCATTCACATGAATGAGATTTTCAAAGATACCAGAGGCATTTATGCATCCGAAGAAGTGGGCTGTAGCCCACGAAAGCTTATGCTCTAATAAATTTGTTAGTCTTTAAGGTGCCACAAGTACTCCTGTTCTTTTTGCGGATACAGACTAACACGGCTGCTACTCTGAAACCAGAGGCATTTAGATGCTCAGTTCCCATGGGAACTGTGTGGCTTTGCAAATCTCAGCCTTACTTCCTGGTTCATTTGGAAATCTTTTGGGAAAAACCCTAAAACTCAAACTGGTTTATTTTTTTCATGGAAAGATAATTTTGATGAAAAACGGCTTTTTGGTTGAAAATGAATTTTTCACCTAAAAAATTGTCTGAAACCAAATTTTCTAGTTTTTCAAGGAGAAACTGAAAACCAAAACACACTTTTTAAAATAAAAAAAGTGGACATTTGTACCAAAAAACCAATTTATTTATTTCTGCAAAAATCCCCCATCCCAAAATGTGGGATTCTGAAAATATTTTATGGGAAATTCAGATGAAAATGAAAATAAATGAAAATCTGTACAAATTTTCCATGAAACATAATTGCCATTTTCTAACCAGCTCTTCCCAGCCCCTCCTTAAGACACCTTCTGAGGCACAGCACACTTCGGAAAAGTATCTGAGGTGGGATTAAGAGGCCTCCTGAAAAATAATGCAATATGATTATTCCCAGGGTTTGTTATTAGTCCCAGGCAGATAGCTTTAATTAGGACCATTTTCTTCTAAACACGCCAATGTGGTGAGCCTCTGCAGTCCTTTTGTTACTTAAAATTCTAATCCCCGTCATTTAAACAGACAGCAGGTGAGACAAGATCTCCCTTGGGCGATACAGATTTCAAACTAGTCCCAACTTCCAAATCTCGGGAAATGGCAGCCATCAGGGTAAGAGCAATCTGCTGTTTACCCCAGAGTTGGAGCTGTTGCAACACACAGTTACCAAAGCCCAGCAACCACCAGAACATGTGAACTTTTATGGGCATAAATATCAAACAGGCTGCCCATGTTTAATGTTGAAACATTCTAAAGAGTATTGATTAGGTGTGCTCTCATCAGTAGAAAACATTGGTTTTGGCTCTCCACCATGTCTGAGCTCTGCTCACATGGGGTGAGGAATGGGTGGGATGGAGGTTTGCCAGGGAGCCACATACAACTCCCTTATTTTGTGCTAAGTATCAGAGGGG
>NW_020691694.1:0-2458 GCF_002925995.2 Terrapene triunguis
TTAGATACAACTTCTTCTGTGCCTGGTTTGTGTTAACTTGACTGAACGTAGCTTTAATATCATTTCCAATCATAAGATCCTTTAGGGATTGTGGTTTTTTTACTCCCGCAACCATGGTGCCCTCAAATCCCTTTCATTTCAGGTGGATTTTAGCCAAAGGCACCCTGACAAAATACTCAGATAAGGCTACAACAGTTACACTTTCATCTGGCCAATAATCTTCCTCCGTGACAAGACTTGCTTTAACCAAAGTAGTATCGGCTGCGGTGTTCCTCAATGCCATACGCCTTACTCCATTCACTTCTGCACTGCTAATAAATTCTGCATTATTTTCCCCATATTTAGCTTTAATGAGTTTTAAGGTCAAATTCTTCAGAGACCACCGAAACAGCATTTGCACACAGCACCAACTCTGGGCTCTGTGTGGCTTGCCTGTGAGTTTATAACCAGATTAGCATTTACCGTGGCATTTGGGGTTGCTGGTTTGGGCTGCCCTTCAGGGTCGGGCAATCTGGTCTCATATGGCCAAGCACACCACAGTGATAGCATTTAACCTGTTTATTCTTGTGGTGAGAGTTCCTATCCTCTGGGCCCCCATGAGCTACTTTAGAAGAGTCAGGGCCAGGTTTACTTTTAAATCCTTCCCTCCTCTTGAACTGGGGAGAATGATGGTTAGTTTTGCCCGGGGGGTTACACCCTTCTCGCGCCCTGTTTTGGGTATGGGCATCCGCAAGCTCTGCAGCCCATAGGACTGACTCAGGGTTCCTATCGCACGCAGCTGCTCTCGCATGGTCAGGCACAATGTCTAAGAACTGTTCCAAAGTCCCATGTGCCTTTGCTCCCACAACCCACTTTTTAACAAAACCCATCAACTTATGAGCACATTCTACAAAAGTACAATCATTAGACATTTTAAACTCTCTCTAAACTTAACTCTGTAAGATTCAGGAATAACCTTGAACCGCCTTAACACAGAATCTTTAAACCGCTCATAATCCAAGGCTTCTTGTTTCCCCTAGTTCATTAAATACCTTCCTGGCTTTTCCAGTCAGTCTGGTCAGCAGGAAAGGCATTTGCTGATCATCAGGGATCTGGTACAGATTGCAGAGGCATTCAAAGGTAGACAAAATCTCCTCTATATTCTCAGTATCATTGTAAATGGGACACGTCCTTTCCCAGTTTTTCTCACGGCAGTGGGGAAGTGGAGCAGCCAGGGGGTGATGACTTTCTCTGCTCTTCCATTACTCGGAGCTGAAATTTGGCTGTCTCCTGTTCCATCTGTCGAGCTTTCTCCTCCGCAGCCAGCAGCTCCAGACGCTCCTTACGAGCTCTTTCTTCTCGCTCATCAGCTTCTCTTTCTAATTTAGCTATTTTTTGCTTTTCCAGCAATCGAAGATCTGCTAGATTCCTTTTATGCTCAAGTTGCAGTTTATTTGTTACCTTCCGTACTCTAATTTTTTCTGCATCTTCTGTAGCCTCAGATAAGGGCTGCGCTCTTGCCCCCTGATCACTGGCCATTAGGAGATCTCTTGGTTCTTGATTTGTAACTTTCTTTCTTTCTAAAGCTTATCCCCTTTTCTGAACACACATCTTCCAGGGCTTTTTGCCAAGGCCCTCATGTGCTCTTTGCTCACCCATTGCAACTGCTCTTTAACCAACCAAACTCTCAATCCCAAAATTCAAACTTGGATAGCGTGGGGTTCTGACCCAAAGCTTAATTGACCTGGTTCTGTGGATCCTAGCATGGCTACGCTACCCTAACGATGCTGGTTCTGGCGGCACCCAACTGAGAGTGCCAATTCAGGACAACTTGCTTAAAACAGGGCAGTTACAGCCCAAGGCTGGGGTTTTTCCACCTCTAAGGCAAACCAAACCAGCCAGACAAAGAGGACTTTGGTCTCACCCTACTGGCTAACCACAAGTCACACAAGCAATTCCCTTAGACACTCCAGTTTCCCAGTATCGCCACCAGTGCCACTCGTTACGGGGACAAATGGTTATGAAAAACAATGCCCCAGTAAAAGAGAAAAGGTTCTCCTGATCCAAAAGGACCAAGCCCAAGGTCAATCTACAAATCAGATCTTACCCACAAATCACACTGTTGCCAATCCTTTAGAATCTAAAATCTAAAGGAAAAAGATAGAGATGAGAGATGTAATTGGTTAAATGGAATCAATGACACATAGTTCTTGGTTCAGGCTTGTGACCGTGATAGAATAAACTGCAGGGTCAAATCAAGTCTCTGGAGTACATCCCCAGCTGGGATAGGTCATCAGTCCTTTGTGTAGAGCTTCCGTTTGTAGCAAAGTCCCTCCAGGGATAAGAAGCAGAATTGACGACAAGATGGAGATGAGGCATCAGCCTTTTATAGTCTTTTCCAGGTGTAAGAACACTTCTTTGTCCTTACTGTAGAAAATTACAGCAAAATGGAGTCTGGAGTCACATGGGGGAGTCCCTG
>NW_020691695.1:0-6741 GCF_002925995.2 Terrapene triunguis
GAGGGTGCAATCCATCCCATCCAGATCATTAATAAAGATGTTGAACACAACCGGCCCCAGGATCAACCCTTGGGGCACTCCGCTTGATACCAGCTGGCAACTAGACATCGAGCTGTTGATCGCTACCCGTTGAGCCCGACAATCTAGCCAGCTTTCTATCCACCTTATAATCCATTCATCCAGCCCATACTTTTTAAACTATTTTTAACCATACTATTTACCCCTTTGGAGCCCCTAAAATTTAACAAACAACTGGATGGAAAAAGAGAACAACACTGCTAGGGTCATATGATTATATAACTAGTGCTGTGCCCTTGTTCCTCCCCACTAAAAACTAGATTGTCTCCAGTGGCCTTCCACCTAGAGGCCTAGCTAGTCTAAACGTTAGCAGTAAGAACCAGTGAATGAACTGAGAAATATTCAAGATGGAATGAATTTAGCATTTTGATTTCTATACTTTAATCTTGTTTTTTATTCAGACAGTATTATCCTCAGTGTGTGGCCTTTAAGGATGTAGTGAGCATATTTCGCTTCAAATTAAATCATATTGTGGCCAAATTAAACTGTTTTATTGGATGTGGGAGGAGGAAGTAAAATAGAAGATAGTAAATACACACCACTCCCCTGCACTATTACTACTTTCCATGTGTATAAGAACATTTTATGACTTTACTGCTGATAAATGTGAAGTTCTTGGGCTAGCCAGGTGTAACAAGAACAGTAGTACACAGCCTATTTCCTTCAGTTCAGTACTAGTCTGTTTTCATAAATTTGTTCAGAAGTACTGCATTAGACCACTTAGCCAATCTAGTCCAGTATCCTGTTACTAACAGTGGCTAGTACCAGCTGCTTCAAAGGAAGGCACAAGAAACCCTGCAGTAGGCTGTCAAGGGAAAACCCTGTCCCTGAGGGAAGATTTCTTGCTAACCCCCATTAGTTAGAAGTTTGTTTAAGCCTTGAAGCATGAGGGTTTGTATCCTTTCCAAAACTCTAATTTAAAGGGTGAAAAAGCTATTCTTGTATTCCATCTAAATGTCCAATCTGTTTCTGCATCCTGCTAAAGTGTAGCCTCAATCTCCTGTTCCCTTCTCTATGGCAAACACGCATTGTCTTTTCAATCTTTTTTCATATGAAATTGTTTCATGTACTTAATTATTCTTGGGACCCAGCACTGAACCAACCACCTGTTTCTTCATGGGTTTTTTGTTTTCTTTTTTGAGTGGGTGACCAGAACTGAACACAGTATTCCAGGTGAGGTTGTTACTGATTTATATAATAGCATTTTCCATATTCTCCAGCCTATTCCTTATGCATAAGTTTCCTTTTTGCCCTCAGGCTGCATATTGATAACTGGTCTCAATTGAGCTGTCCACAATACCTAGGTCTCTTTCCTGAGCTGATAGCTAATTTAGCATAGTAAGGTGTGTGAATAGCCCAAATTATTGCCTCCAATATGCATTTGCCAACACTGAACTTAATATTCATTGTAATGCCCATTCACTAAACTTGATTAGATCCCTCTGCAGTGCTTCGCTCTTCTCCCAGCTTGAGCAAACACATGCAAGACAGCTCCCAATTTACTTTTATCTCACTGAGGGCATGTCTTCACTACCCGCCGATCCGGCGGGTAGCAATCGGTCTATCGGGGATCGACTTACCGCGTCTAGTGAAGACGCGGTAAAATCGATCCCTGATCGCTCTGCCGTCGACTCCGGAAATCCACCTCAGCAAGAGGCGGCAGCGGAGTCGGGGGCAGCGCGGCAGCGGTCGACTTTCCCGCGTCCTCACCGCCAGGTAAGCCGACCTAAAATACGCAACTTCAGCTACGGTATTCACGTAGCTGAAGTTGCGTATCTTAGGTCGGACCCCCGCTGTAGTGTAGACCCAGCCTAACTTAGACCACTTCGATGTCTAGTTTTTTGTGGGGAATTTAAGCATTGAGATTGTTAATGTGAAACAAGCTCCTGTATGTTCTAAGTATTGTCTTACAGGAGAAGTTTAAAACTGGTCAAAAAGTAATTCTCCAGTCATCTCCATTTTTTTTTTTAAATGTAGCACCCTAAGTGCTGTCAGTGGTATAATCCCAAATCATCACTTTACACCTGGGAAGCAGATGCTTTTTTGGTTCCTTTTCTTTATTCCAGCATATGTGCATGCATTCCCCCCATCTGCCCCTGCCAAAAGTTTCTAATACATCACCTCACTCCACCTGCCTGGAGTTCTAAAGTTAATTAAGGGATTTTGCATAGTTAATTTGACAACCTGGCTCAGTGACTGGTAGGGTAGGTGTTTTTCACCCTAAAAGAAATTTTAAACTGTTTAAAAATCCTTGAATTATTTGAAAATAAACTATCAATAATTTATATAATGATTGCTGTACTTAGTTAATAACTAACAGGCAAATGGTGCCAAAACTGCTCTCCTTCCAGGAATCTGTAATAAAAGCTAGAAGACGCTAGTGGCTGGCAAACAGAAAAAAAGCAAGATTGAAAGATGCAAAATTTTTCCTCAGTTGCTCTCTGTATGCTACATAGGGTAGTAAAGATGGCTAAATGCCAGCAACTGAAAAGAATTGTAGACCTCAGTTCATCCCACCTTCCCAGCCTGAGCAAATTGATTGGGTTTGGATGTGCTTGCAGCGAGGTCTCCCGGATGTAGATAGATAAAGAGGGAAAGTGAGTCACAAACTCTCTTCGGTGCATTTCAGGCTTGGCTGCGATGAGCTTCAGTTGACTAGCTTTCATCCTCCAAAAGAGGACTAGGTGTCCCTGCTAGTCAGAGCCAATTAAATGGATGTAGAGTTGTTAGCTGTACCATAGCAGCACTGCAGCCTGACCCAGCCCTCTGTCTCTTCTTGCCGCTTCATGTGCAGGTTGAACATTGTTCAGGGCTATTCTTTGGATCCACTCCCTCAGAAGAATAGAGCTACTCAGCTGTAATCCCTATTCTGGCAAGGATCCACCACTGTGGCACAAGCCCTTAAGAGTTAGTGGTGACAAAGGGTGCTGATAGGTCTAAAATAATAAATGTGAGCCCTGGATATTCATTTATTTACCAGGAAGTCATGGACCGGCACTTTCTCTCTCTTGCTCTCTCTCTCTCTCTACTCCAGCTAATCCTGAAAATGGTCAAAAGTTTAGAAGATGCCAAAGCTGCTTTGCAACAGCCTCAGTTTTTTCCATAAATGGGATTAGAGAGCTAGGAGGTAATTGGCAAGAGTGATCAGCCCAAAGCAGAGTGTGTTGATTAGGGGATTTAATAATTTGAGGGATTCTTGCATCTTACCCAGTAATATCATCTACCCCCTGTAGGCTCATGTTTTATTGTCCAAGACAGCTATCACGCCAGTTTATAACCCAAACCTCCACCACAATCAGTTTTCTCCCTGGCTTTCAGCCAGTGTGTAAGAATTTGCTTTTGCCCTTCTCAATTCCTCACAGAAATATGCTGCCTCATTAGCTATCCATCTGGCCCACATCTGAGCAGTCATTTCTAGAACATAGATTGAGAAACTCCTCAAGTGCTGAGATGCTCCATGCCACGAAACACTCCATTGGGCAGCTAACCTGAATTTACTGGACACTTTGGGACAGGTCTAATGATCAGCACTTTGGAAATGCACTGATGAGGTCTCCACTGGAGTAGTGTGTCCATTTTGAGCACCACACTTTAAAATTGGGATAAATGAGAGAGAGTCCAGCAGAGAGCAACAAAAATGATAAAAGGGTTAGAAAAACCTGTTAAAAAAATGAACAGATTTAGTCTTGAGAGGAGAAGCCTAGGGGGCTGTGCTAGTCTTCAAACAGCAAGGGCGGTTATAAAGAAGATGGTGATCAATTGTTCATCATGTCCACTGAAGGTGGGTCAAGAAGTAATGGGCTTAAGCTGCAGCAAGGGAGATTTAGGGTAGATGTTAGGAAAAACTTGCTAACTATACATACTAAAATAGGTTACCAAAGGTGATTGTGAAATCCCCCTCATTGTTTAACCTGTTGAAATTTTCCAAACACCTTTTAGGATTAATCTAGGTGGATATGGTCCTGCCTCAGCATGAGGGGATAAAGTGGATGGCTTCATATTCCCTCCCAGCCCTACACATCTATGATTCTATGCTATGGCAGAGAAGAAAGTCACTGTACCTTCCATTCCCATCATGATGACATTAGGACACCTCATGTCTTATCACATTCAAAATATGGTTTCTGCACCAGCTGCCTTTCTTCCAGTTTTATCTGTGGAAGATCTTCTAGATACAAAGGTGACAAACAATGCAAGTAAAGGTGGTATTTAGGAACCATTGTATCTATAGCAGAAGACCAAAGATATTTGTAGTGTCCAGCCAAGATCTTGAATGGGTGACCCCACTAGCTAAAAGTACCCTTCCCCACAGCAGCCTGGGTCCAACGGTCTCTAAGTTTAACTAAGAAGTACAAGACCTAATATCAAACTCAAATATCAAGTAATAATCACCCAGCATGAAGTATTAAAATGGAGTCAGGTGGGCTTGAGTGTGACGCAGCAATTCCTGCTGGTTGCATCAGAGTTCCATCTCATCTGGTGGTGAAGTCTTCCAAATTCCCTCCCTACATGTCTGTCCCACTGAATCTATAATCTGGCTATAAGTGGGTGAAACCTCACAGCAGAAACTGAATCAGAAGCAGTGAGGTGAAGCTCTACTTGAAGCTAATAGCAAGAAGAGGGAGAGGCGTCAGACCCTTAGAACTATAGCTCTCTTGAGACCCGCCATTTGCTTTAGCACTACTTCTCAGACCATGTCACAGCATGCCGTTTATGCCATCCACCATTCCGCACATGGGTTCACTAAGTCATGGGCGAAGAAGCGGAAGCATGTCATGACATTTTTAGTAAGGCATGCAATTCTACACTTGCATGCAAGGTGTGGCCTCACCTGTACAGTGCATGCGAGGTCATGCTATGTGGAGGATACCATGAAGTCATATTCAGGTCTTTCATATTCTTGTAGAAAGGAATTCTGAGGCAAGCAATGCATGGACGCCACACTACTAGGGATGTTAAATCAGCATTAACCTGAAACTTCGAGTCCTTGCATGCAGAGAGGAATGATGCTATGAAGAGCAGCCCTCGTCACTGTCCCTTCCCTCCCCCAGATGCAAGGGGATTCCACTGGTTTGTGGGAGAGGAGTAAAAAGGAGAGAGCTTGCCATCCTTGTATGAGCAGAGAGCTCCACTGGGCCTCTAGCTAGGTACAGGTAATCAGTCAGGTTCAATGTATTCAATGCATTTGACTTTATTCACACAAAACATTAGGAACACTGCATGTGTCCATCTCCCTTCCCTCCCCCCTCCCGCCCCCCCATCCGCTTTTTGCCTTGCAAGACTGTGAACACTTACAGGCAGTGACTGTGTATTCCCATATGACCATAAGAACGGCAGTACTGAGTCAGACCAAAGGTCCGTCTAGCCCAATATCCTGTCTACCGACAGTGGCCAATACCAGGTGCCCCAGAAGGAGTGAACCCAACAGGCAACGATCAAGTGATCTCTCTCCTGCCATCCATCTCCACCCTCTGACAAACAGAGGGTAGGGATACCCTTCCTTACCCATCCTGGCTAATATCCATTAACGGATGTAACCTCCATGAATTTATCCAGTTCTCTTTTAAACGCTATTATAGTCCTAGCCTTCACAACCTCCTCAGGCAAGGAATTCCACAAGTTGACTGTGTGCTGTGTGAAGAAGAACTTCTTTATTTGTTTTAAACATGCTGCCCATTAATTTCATTTGGTGGCCCCTAGTTCTTGTATTATGGGAACAAGTAAATAACTTTTCCTTATTTACGTTCTCTACATCACTCATGATTTTATATACCTCTATCATATCCCCCCTTAGTCTTCTTTTTTCCAAGCTGAAAAGTCCTAGCCTCTTTAATCTCTCCTCATATGGGACCTGTTCCAAACCCCTAATCATTTTAGTTGCCCTTCTCTGAACCTTTTCTAATGCCAGTATATCTTTTTTGAGATGAGACCACATCTGTACGCAGTATTCAAGATGTGGGAGTACCATGGATTTATACAAGGGCAATAAGATACTCTCTGTCTTATTTTCTATCCCCTTTTTAATGATTCCTAACATCCTGTTTGCTTTTTTGACCACCGCTGCACACTGCGTGGACATCTTCAGAGAACTATCCACGATGACTCCAAGATCTTTTTCCTGATTTGTTGTAGCTAAATTAGCCCCCATCATATTGTATGTATAGTTGGGGTTATTTCTTCCAATGTGCATTACTTTACATTTATCCACATTAAATTTCATTTGCCATTTTGTTGCCCACTTAGTTTTGTGAGATCTTTTTGAAGTTCTTCACAGTCTGCTTTGGTCTTAACTATCTTGAGCAGTTTAGTATCATCTGCAAACTTTGTCACCTCACTTTTTACCCCTTTCACCAGATCATTTATGAATAAGTTTAATAGGCTTGGTCCTAGGACTGACCCTTGGGGGACACCACTTGTTACCCCTCTCCATTCTGACAATTTACCATTTATTGCTATCCCTTGTTCCCTGTCTTTTAACCAGTTCTCGATCCATGAAAGGACCTTCCCTCTTATCCCATGACAACTTAATTTACGTAAGAGCCTTTGGTGAGGAACCTTGTTAAAGGCTTTCTGGAAATTTAAGTAAACTATGTCCACTGGATCCCCCTTGTCCACATGTTTGTTGACCCCTTCAAAGAACTCTAACAGATTAGTAAGACACAA
>NW_020691696.1:0-3573 GCF_002925995.2 Terrapene triunguis
GGAGGGGCTTGGATAGTCCTTTGAAGGTCAGGGACAAGCCAGGAAGGGGTCAGACTGAGCACATAGGACAAGGCCCTAGGAGCAGGACCGGCTCTAGGCACCAGCAAACCAAGCATGTGCTTGGGGCGGCACAATTCCAGGGGCGGCATTCCAGGAGGTTTTTTTTTTTTTTTTTTCTTGGGGTGGCAAAAAACCTAGAGCTGGCCCTGCCTGAATGGCTTCAGATGTAAAACTGTCTACCACAATTTTGCTTTCCTGTGCAGTATAATTAAAAGGAATCATAAAAAGCCAGTAGGCTTGGGGATTGGTTATATTCTTATTGAACTCTCAATGACAAAGGAGAGAGAGATTTTGAAATGCATATTTTAGCAACCTAAATCTAGCTGGCTCTATTGAACATTATGCAACAAGGGCCAAATCCTAGTTCGACTTTCTATAGCACATGTTGCATAGAGTTTCTCGCTGATATAGACAGGCTACAAAATATGTGGGGCCAAATTCTCGACACTGCAGAGATAGAGCTGTACTGATGTAACAAGAGGAGAATTTGATTCAGATGATAGAATATCTTCCTTCATATTGCTTGTATTTGAGAACAATCGCTCATTTAATTGTTGTATAATTTGATGACAACAGTATTTCAATATGTCAGGGAAGAAACCCGCTCCACCATGCAGTGTGACTAAATTAGTCAAGAACTGACAAGGACTCTGATCCTGAGGTACCGAGGAGCCTCAACTCCCATCGAAGTCAATGGCAGATCAGAACCTTTCAGGACTGGGCTCATAATGCATGTTACAGACTCAATCCTATACTTATTCAAAAAATGGGGAATTTTGATGCTGGATCAGGCCCTTTTATTCCTGCACCCCCCAGACTCTTATGTGATGGCATTTATGTTTTAGTATGGATTTGAATTGATTTTGTGCAGTAGAAAATTACAATACTAATCTAAAATGCTCATGTCAGTAATGATATATACAATATTCACAAATATTGGCTCTCTTGGTTCCAGTGCACATCCATTCTCCCAGACCTTCCACCTGTCCCTACGCCCTTACCAAGAGAGAAGAAAAATTAGGATGAAATCCGGGCTCCATCCAAGTCAATGTCAAAACTGCAACTGACATCAAAGGGGACGGGCTTTCACCCCTAACGTCTTACATCTCCTAACTAATACATACTTGTGATATGAGGGGCTAAATCCTGGTCACCACACTAAGCATAGTAAAGGGGGTTTCTCTAGGAGAGCTACATGATGGACGGGAAGATGAAAGCTTTTCCCCAACCTAGCTACAGCTTCATAGCCCAGGAGCTTTAGTAATGTCCATGCAGTTGCCCATCCACTGAGCAGGAGTTTTGGCCACTTGATCTCACTAGTCACAGACCCACTGGCTATTCCATGCCCTCACCACTCACCTATCCCTGATCCCCCCGCCCCCCGTTCGTTGGTGCACAGGGGTAGCCTAGTATTAAGAACATAAGAACGGCCATACTGCGTCAGACCAAAGGTCCATCCAGCCCAGTATCCTGTCTACCGACAGTGGCCAATGCCAGGTGCGCCAGAGGGAGTGAACCTAACAGGTAACGATCAAGTGATCTCTCTCCTGCCATCCATCTCCACCCTCTGACACACAGAGGCTAGGGATACCATTCCTTACCCATCCTGGCTAATAGCCATTAATGGTCTTAACCTCCATGAATTTATCTAGTTCTCTTTTAAACCCTGTTAGAGTCCTAGCCTTCCCAACCTCCTCAGGCAAGGAGTTCCACAGGTTGACTGTGCTCTGTGTGAAGAAGAACTTCCTTTTATTTGTTTAAAACCTGCTGCCCATTAATTTCATTTGGTGGCCCCTAGTTCTTATATTATGGGAACAAGTAAATAACTTTTCCTTATTCACTTTTGCCACACCACTCATGATTTTATATACCTCTATCATATCCCCCCTTAGTCTCCTCTTTTCCAAGCTGAAAAGTCCTAGCCTCTTTAATCTCTCCTCATATGGGACCTGTTCCAAACCCCTAATCATTTTAGTTGCCCTTCTCTGAACCTTTTCTAGTGAAAGTATATCTTTTTTGAGATGAGGAGACCACATCTGTACGCAGTATTCAAGATGTGGGCGTACCATGGATTTATATAAGGGCAATGAAATATTCTCCATCTTACTCTCTATCCTTTTTTTAATGATTCCTAACATCCTGTTTGCTTTTTTGACTGCCGCTGCACACTGCGTGGACGTTTTCAGAGAACTATCCACAATGACTCCAAGATGTCTTTCCTGATTAGTTGTAGCTAAATTAGCCCCCATCATATTGTATGTATAGTTTGGGGTTATTTTTTCCAATGTGCATTACTTTACATTTATCCACATTAAATTTCATTTGCCATTTTGTTGCCCAATCACTTAGTTTTGTGAGATCTTTTTGAAGTTCTTCACAGTCTGCTTTGGTCTTAACTATCTTGAGCAGTTTAGTATCATTTGCAAACTTTGCCACCTTACTGTTTACCCCTTTCTCCAGATCATTTATGAATAAGTTGAATAGGTTTAGTCTTAAGACAGACCCTTGGGGAACACCACTAGTTACCCCTCTCCATTCTGAAAATTTACCATTTATTCCTACCCTTTGTTCCCTGTCTTTTAACCAGGTCTCAATCCATGAAAGGATCTTCCCTCTTATCCCATGACAACTTAATTTACATAAAAGCCTTTGGTGAGGGACCTTGTCAAAGGCTTTCTGGAAATCTAAGTACACTATGTCCACTGGATCCCCCTTGTCCACATGTTTGTTGATCCCTTCAAAGAACTCTAATAGATTAGTAATACATGATTTCCCTTTACAGAAACCATGTTCACTTTTGCCCAACAAGTTATGTTCTTCTATGTGTCTGACAATTTTATTCTTTACTATTGTTTCGACTAATTTGCCCGGTACTGATGCAGGTCCCCAATCCAGCACCAGTCCCCATCACGACACCGCTCCCCGGCGCGGCACTGGTCTCCATCGCGGCACCACTCCCTGGCACGGAACTGGTCTCCATCGCTGCACCACTCCCTGGCGTGGCACCGATCTCCATCGCAGCACCGCCCTTCTACACAGCGTCGGTCGTGGTCACGGTCAGCATTACGGCACCGCTTTCCACACCGGCACCGATCACCATACGATCCTCGCCTGTCAAGGGACTTGGTGCCTCCCTCGCCGCACTCGCGTACCGCTCCCCCTTTGCCGTCGCGCTCTCAATCCCCTTCCATTAGGTCGGGGAGCGCTTCAGGGGCTTCGAACATTCCCCATTCGGGCCCAGGAAGCCTTGAACACGACCCCTCAACGTCCCACTGGCAACCCCAGTGGCAATTTTGGACCCCCTGGGCATATCATCAGACCCAGGGTGCCCCGCCCCCGGTTGCCCTTCCGCCATCACGATCAGGCACCTGGCCTCCTGAGGCAACCCTCAGCCGCCCTTCTCCAGACAAGGCACAATCCATGAAGCCAGCCCCACCCATAGTAGAGGCTACCTCAGGCGCCCAGGAAGATCTGGTCACAACAGACCAAGGGGACACTTCCAATCTGGCTCTC
>NW_020691697.1:0-3475 GCF_002925995.2 Terrapene triunguis
ATTGAGCCCAATAATTTGAGTCTGGATAAAGCACATCTTCCAGAAAGGCTTCCTGTCTTGATTTGAAGACCTCAAGAGACAGTCCACCACTTCCTTTGGTAGTTTGTTCTATTACTTAATCATAGTCACTGTTAAATTTTTTGGCCTATATTTCTAATTTCAATTTGTCTTTCACTGCTAGGTTGAAGAGCCCTTTAGTACCCAGTGTTTTCTCTTTGTGAAGATATTTATACACTGCAATCAGGGTGGATTACAAATCAATTTTAAAAAAGAATTTTAATTAAAATATCTTTTAAAAATAAACCTATTTAAAATTAAATTTGAAATAATGACAACTTATATTAAGGCCTAAATTTGCTATAATTTATTTAAAAAGTTTAATAAAAATTATATTCAAGCAGTAAAAGTTTGCTGGCAAATTTTAAAGAATTCACTGGCTAAATACCTGGAACCAGAATTTGAAGTGCTATACCAGCCTAGGAGTAGTCTTATCTGTAAGTGAAGAGCAGGGCCGGCTTAGTGCTCCGGGGGGTTTGGCCGGCCCGGCCCTGGATGGTGCTCGGGGAGGGGGGTTTGGCCGGTGCGGCTCTTCGGGGGTTTGGGCGGCTCGGGGGGGGGGGGGGGGGGGGGGGGGGGGGGGGGGGGGCGGGGGGGGGGGGTGTTACGGTGGGGCGGCGCTCTTCTTTTTTGCCTAGGGCCGCAAAAAAGTTAGAGCTGGCCCTGGTGAAGAGAGACTGTTTCCTTAATTTAATTTAGTTCAGTGAGTTGTTTGTTCAGAGTTCAGAAACCAGTTGGTGGTTGAAAAAGAAGGAAAGCTTGTTTCCTTTTCTATTAATGAATAAAAATAAGTTGTGAAAATAAGTTCTTCTAGTTGTAAAATCTTGAAGGTTATGGTGACCAGACATAATAGGCTCAATGGACTTACTGCAGATAATCAGTTAACCTTCGCTTAATCAGTTTTAAATGCAAAACATGTTTTGATAAACTTTACTTATGTACCCAGCACCTTTAAATTAGTTTTAATTAATGAAAAACAACTTTAAAATGCTGTTCCTGTGCCTTAATTGAATTCCAATTTCCATCCAAATGGAGCTTTGTAATAGAAAATAAAAAATCATCATAATCAAATATGTAAGAAATGATAATAGAAGTGAAACTTAAGAATCTGAATGTGTTGTAAGCTGCATAATTGCTTAAATAAATGTCTGGATATAGTGTACCATTCTGGTTAGTAATTAGTATCATATTTAGTACCCCTTGATAATCTGTATGTTATTCCCTTATAACCAGAAACTTCTATGCTTAAACTCTGTACCGTTCACTTTTTTTAACATCATCTTAATAAATTTTTTAAATCTGAAAGCTATGTTTAGTTGCAAATGCACATGTTATAAAGAAAGTGGATGAGTCATTCTGCAAGCAGATAATAAGATTAGCTAACACACCTTAGCTAGTACTAGTATTAATGGGGAATTTTAACTTCCCTGATATCTGTTGTAAGATTGTTACAGCAAAATATAATATGTCCTGCAAGTTCTTAGCATGTGTAGGGGACAAGGGGATCATTCATGTTGGATCTGGTTTTGACAAAGGGGGATGATTAGTTGCAAACATGAAGGTGGTTGGGAACTTGGAAGGAAGTGATCATGGTCTAATAGAATTCAAGATCCTAAGGAAAGGAGGACATGAGAACAGCAAAACAAGGACACAGGACTTCAGAAATGCAGATTTTAACCAACTGAGAAATAGGAAAAGCTGCATTGAAAGATAAATTAGAAAGAAAAGGAGTCAAAGGGAGCTGGCAGTTTTAAAGATGTAATACTAGAGGCTCAACATCAAGGTATTCTGATGCAGAGGAAAGATAAGAGCCACAAGAGGCCAGTGTGGCTGCACTATAGGTTTTTAGATTGCTAAAAAACTTCAAGGGATACCTACAAGAAATGGAAGGAGGGTGATGTCACCAAGGAAGTATACATGGGAATAGCAGAGTGTGGAGGGACAAAATCAGGAAAGCTAAGGCAAAGAATGTTAGTGACAACAAGAAGGGGTTCTACAAATATGTTAGACAAAAAAAAAAAAAGATGGTGTGGGTTTGCTGCTCAATGGAGAAGGTGAGCTGGCAACAGAAGATGATAGGAAGGCAGAGCTGTTCAATGCCTGTCTTGCCTCAGCCTTCTCACAAAAAACATGTGACCGGACGACTAGCAAAGTTATAGACAGTAAAGGGAAGGTTTGCAGGGGAGGAGGCGGAGATGAGCTGGAGCCGGGAGCGGTTCCTCTGCGCCCCTCGTTACTTGTTGCGGCCCTCTCTGGGGCCCCCCCTGCCCCAGCTCACCTCCATGGGACGTTATTAGAGCAATGTATAAATTCAATTTGCAAATACCTGAAGGATGAAGAGGTAATCACTAGCAACCAGCATGAATTTACTAAGACTAAATCATGCCAAACCAGCTTGATTTCCTTCTTTGATAGGGTAACTGGTTTGGTGGATAGGAGGAATGCAGGGGGACATTATATACCAGGACAAGAGAGTGAAGGCTCAGCAATGGAAGGTGGTAGGAGGAGGAAGATGGTGGCATACATGCCTCAAATCACCATCACTCTTCCAGGACCTCTCCTGTCATGCATGAGTTTGCAAATGTTGTTGCACTACAAAATTTAATTGTGTTCAAATGTTTACTACTGTGATGCTTCCTACAACTCTGTATACAGGAACACTTTGTGGTCCACATCATATCAACTAGTCCTAATTTTGTCCAGGCTAGAGAGAAACTGAACTGCTAATGTGAGAAATTAGCAGAAAACTATTCTGTGTGGGAATCTCTTTTCAGGCTTTCTCTACATATCACAAAGATGCAAGAAAGGGCATAAGCCTAATTTCTGCCTGCCTCCCTCCTCCACTTCCTTTTTAAAGTGAGCAGTTTTCCTGCATTTGGCCACACTGGCAAACCTTGCTAACTCTTTTGTATCCTGAATTACTGGTAGCTTTGCTCCCCCCCCTCACTCCCAGGCATTCAGGGATGTATTACATATTTGATATTAATCCAATTTTGAGATGTACTTCTTTTTAAACTAAGAAAAAATAATCCCCATGGTGGCTTCCAGAATCACGTGGAATTGACTTTGGTGGAGAGATTGAATAGTGGGGACTGGGTTGTAGCTCTTTGAAAGCAGTGTCCTTGGAGATTTCCTGATATGGTTCTGCTGGCCAGTGAATATTTCTGCTCGGTATGGCATCCTGTTCTGTGACATGCAGTTTGATGTGTGGCATGCTGTGGCACAATTCCTTAAACAGCCCTGTATTATCTCTTTTACACTGGGAGTTGAGGTTCTGTCACTTGTAAGTGCTTGATGCCAACTGCATAATTTATAGCTGATGCTCAAGGGTGTGGCTTTTTCACACCCCTGAGCACTGTAGCTATGTTGATCTAAGTCTTAAGTGTAGAGTAGGCCTGAGTTTCTTCAAATGTCTTAC
>NW_020691698.1:0-6348 GCF_002925995.2 Terrapene triunguis
CGATCTTTTTTCCTTATTAATCTCCAAGAAATGAATGCTGAGCCCAGCTTAGAGGGGAAGCTCTAAGCCAGTGGAGCCAAGGAGTTAAATAACAAGACATTTAAAATAGGCCAGTCTAGTATCATACAGTCTAGGGTTCATCCTTATCCTATTTACTGTCAAATGCTGGTAATCCCTGTGACCTTTGTCAGTTAGACACGGTTTAGGATTGAAATGTGGTCACACGTCATCTGAAGGAGTGAAGTAAATTATCTCGATACTGCATTTGTGACATGCAGTATTTCACTGAGTATGCCAGATACAGCAGGAGTGCTAATCAATCTCTTCAAAATGAACAATGAGTTGGGGCAGGGAGGAAGTGGGAGATAAGAGGTATAATGTTCTTTATTAAAAGCTATTGCTTTTAACAACAAAATCAGTCTTGGCACAATGAATTCTCTGGGGACGTCATGGGCTTTGGCTCTAAAAAGGCATGTCTAGAGGAAATCACTCAGTGCCACAAACATTCCTGAGTCAATATGTTATTTGGACACTTATTACTGCAGAGTTCCACACACGGAAGCAATTTTAATAATTCCTTATGTGCCACATCATGAAGATTAACCCAAGTTACATCGCGGACGGCATGGGACAGTTCACTTCTTGCAAGCCGTTTCCTGATACGGAAAACGGTTTGAGAAAATTCTTATCCATTCTTATGGCTCAGTTATCCCACAAGGAGATGCCTGGGCAGATCTGTGAATTGGCTTGTGACTCACTGAATGCAAGGGGGCAGTGGCTATCAGTCTGACTCCATCTTCATCTGTCTTCAAAATAAATCAATAGAAATAACCTGACCTGACTCTAGAACATGTGATCAGTGTATGTAGCCAATAGCTAGAGCTGAATTTATGTAATTTGGGTGTTCAAGCTGCCAAATACGGAAATGAAGTTCTTAGTAATTCTTTAACCTGACTGATGCTGACTAGCATGTCACCGAGATATCGCCCCCTGCACTGTCTGGGACAGCCAGTGAGACGTGTCACTGCTATTCTCACACGGAGAACCATGCCCGGCCTGGCATATTTATTCTCCCAGCAGCCACATGGAGGGCTTGGAGGACACAAAGGTGAACACGGATATACCAAAATAAACCAGGTGATACTGACAAAAGCCAACGATAAACCAACAACCTGCTGATGAACCATCACCATCTCCCTATGTGCAATTTGCCTCCTCCTCCACCAGGATTTCCTCCTCCATCTTCTTCCAGCATAGGGCTCCACCCTTCTCTGCAACTAGAGGGGAAAATCCCCCTGTATTTTCAAAGTTCCCAGGACTTTCCCCTGGGTTCCCAAGAGTCCAGGAATCTCCTAACAGAGGAGGTAGGAGTTGTCTCCATCCCAGCCCAATACTAAAAGAAGTCATGACTCTAATACTCTGTGCAGGAGAATGGTAATTCCTGCTCTGTCTAGTCACGATTGTTCCATAAAACATTCCAGAGCAATGGCTGGACATTAGAAGTTAATATTAGGGGTTGCAGGTTGTAACGGGGTCGGCACCCACCTCTTGCAAATGCCCTGCTGCCCAGTGGTTTCTTCAGCAGGTCTTCAGTGACTCATCCCTCCAGCCAAGTCACACACACTGGCTGTAGGTGGAACAAACAAACAATACAGTCTCTCCCTTCTTTTTCACAGCCCTGGTATGGGGCCGTACTACCAAGGCTTCCTTCCCAGAGACGCTGCCTTCCATAACAGTCCAACAAAAACCTGTCATGGTACCCTCAGTTGTGTGTCCTTTTTGACAGCCCTCCCTGGGCTTAGTCTCTAACAGCCCAGCAGGGCCCATCATGGTACCCTCTCTTGGCCTGGCTAGTTTCTGGGCTCAGTCCTTGCTCAATCCCAGCAGCCAACCAGGGGCTCCTTCTTAGCTCCCCTGACTTCGGCAGCCTTCCCTGGGCTCAGCCTGACTAGCACTGAGCTCTCCATGGTCCTGCTGCACTTCCAACCAGCAAGGGACCCAATGTTCTCTCTTCCAGTTCCAGGCAGCACCTGACAACTCTGTTTCTGCTGCTTCTTTATATATGGCCCTCCTGGCCCCTGATTGGCCACTCCAGCAGCCCCTCTGATTGGCTGCTTCTCCTGCAGCCACTCTAAGCAGCCTGGAGGACTTCTCCTCTGCTCCTTTCTGGGACAGCTGCAGGGCCGCAAGGCCTCCAGCAGGGGGTCTCTGGACCTAGTCCACTGTGTCACACAGGTGTTCAGGAGAGTAAACTTTCTTCAGAGGAACATTCACTGAAAGCAAACATGAAAGGGGTGTGAATCCAATCCAAGCATATACTTCAACTGTAAACGCTTTGGGTGTACGGCTTGCCTCTTTGTTCTGTGTCTGCACAGAACCTAGCACAGTGGGATCCTAGGCACCACTGTAATACACATAAATACCTACATAATATAACAGAGGGGTTTGCAGGCCAGTAAGGTGTGTAATCCCTGCCACAGACCACAGAAATGACCTATATGGGGCAGCGGGAAATCTACATTTTCTGTGATACGTTATTTTTTGAAAAGTGGCCTTTTCCCTTGTGCTTCACTCAGCCCAGCAGGTGGCTATCTGGAGTGAGCAATTCTTAAAAAATAAGTGATAAAGAGGGGAAATGTACTTCAAGCCTGCCGCCTGGGCAGACTGTAAAGTCAGAGAAAACACTGTCAAAATGGAAGAGACACAATGAGATACTCCATAACTATTTACTGAGCTTCCCAAAGCAATACTAATTAGCAAGGAAAGCACCATGTATCAAGTATTATGTGCTACGCTGGAAAGAGACAACCTTCTGAAGAAGTATGATATGGCAGTTTTAGTGTTTTCAGTGCTCTAGGTTAAGAACAATTAGTTCAATACCAAAACTCACGTCTTGTTGTTTTATTGGAGAGAATAATTGTTTCATTAAAATCTTCCCGCTGAGATTTCTTGTTAGATTAAAGTTACAGTACTATTACATTCACCAATTAGTCACAGATTTATAGCCTGCTCTAACAGCTGCTTGTGCTGTGGCCTCATCATTGGTGAGCAGAGTCTTTTCTCGGTCAATACTTTGGGCTCCCCCAATACAATTAGCATCTTCAGGATGATTTAGTGTAAACTGCTGATGGCAAAACATAACAACATATTCTATGTGAGGAAGACAGAATGAACTGGGAATGTTTTCTCATCACAGCTTCCTTAATGCACTATCAATTGTTTTCCCGATTATGGACTGATGTCTATTTTCGTTATCCACACAAATATCCCAGGCTAAGCTGCCATCATTCCTTAAGCTACTATTTAAATAGCACTGAGAATTTAAAGAAAAACAATGTTTTAGAGTTGGATGAATGGATCATCTTATGGATAAAGCTGAGGGACTGGAAAATGGAGAAACCTAGATCCAGCTCTGACGTAGCCTTCCTCTGAGACACTGGGAAATTCCATCATTTCTCTGTTTCACCATTTATAAACATTCACCCACATCACAGGAGGGTTGACGATAATCAATGCTTGTAAATCATTTTGAAATCTAATCAAAAGGCGCTATCAGACCAAGAACAGGAATATTAATGCCCCACTGGGGTAAGCAGAGCTGGTTGGGAATGCTCTATTAAAATGTTTATTTGACAGAAAATGTGGTTTGCATCAAATCAAGATTTTCCACAGGAAAGTGTTGATTTTGCTAAATTTTTCAATCTTCCATCAGGAAAATCAAATTGAAATATTTCGGATGGTCAGACAGAATTGTAACATTGCATTTCCATGTGGTTGAACTGTAATATTCCTCCAACTGAGCTGCACGGTACCCCTGGGAGTTGGAGTTCAGATGCCTCTTGCCCCCACTAGTCCCTATGGGCTGGGCTTCCTGATCACACTACATCTCCCATGATGCACCACAATGTCCCCTCTGGCAGATCTGCCCTGGTGCATCATGAGAGACCCCGTGACTATCTGGTAAACTGAGCCAATTCTGAAGAACATGGGCACGAGGAACCCAATCACTAATATGAGACACTTCAGGTGGATACAGATTCAGGTCAAACCAACCAGGAATCATACCCAAGAGCCGCTCACACAGCCCCTACACTCATTGTCGTAGGCACTAATATTCCTGTTTAGAAGAGGGTCCTGGCTTGCTGAGCCCAGCCTGCCTAGCAGTGAAGAGAGGAAGCCAGCGGTGCCTTTCCACAGCATGGGTTTGTTGGCCATAGCATGGGTGCTAAAAGGGGTGACTAAGCAATGATAAGCCGTGGTTACAGAAATAGATTAGGGAAAGTTTCTCATTTTAACTTGAACAGATGTACCACATACATTAAATATATACGATATGGACAGAGTGATTGCAGAGCTGTAATTCAATCAGGAGAATGTTCTAATGTAATAAACCGGAGGAGTGATGGCCCTTGATATAATATAATTCATTCTTTCTGTCTGCTTTCGCTCATATGCATACCTGCTTAGTGGGTTTATGGGACTTAATTTATATCGTCAAATGACACACCTGAGCACCCAGGAGAACTGTGCCCTTACCTGAGAGAGGAATGCATTTTAAAGGGGATTCTTCTGGGCATCAGCTATTATAACCCCCCAAAGAATGCAAACAGAAACTGTTTGCAAAAAAAAAAAAAAAGTGACAAATGCCTGTTCTCAACTGTTTCCCTTTTGTCTCCCATGAAGACGCTCACATCTTTCCCTCCATCTTAGGTGAGCCCAGCTCCACTGGAACTGCCTCCCCTTCAGAGCAGGGAGGACACGTTTGACTGCTTTCCATCGTTGCTAATGGCTGCCAGTGCCAGCTCTCTCCAGGGAAAAGCTCTGCAAGGCTTTGCAAGCTCACCTAGTTCCATGCCCATGTAGGGCTTTGTTCGGTTAGTTCGTTTTCCTAGGACAGGCTTTTTCAAACTTTTGAAACTCAGGTCACAATCTGGATACTTTCTCTGATGGGGAAGCCTGCAGCAGCCCTGTGCCAGAGATTTCTCTAGAACTGGCTCAGAAGCCCAGGAAAAATCATGGCTTTTGGCCCCACATTTAAGGTTCTTGTATGTTGGTGAAAATCAGAATTTTCATTTTTTGCCTCACCAGCCCTAAACATGATGTCCATCAGAGAAGCCTAAGGTGCCAGATCTCACCAGATCTCTCTCTCTCTCCTGTAATCTGTCTCCCACTCTGGTAGGGGCACTGCCCCACCCCCAACAAGTTTACTTTCTTTTTAGAACATTTTCAGCCAGCTGTTGTTCATTTTCATAAAATAAAGCCACAGCACAGGTGGTCAGCCTAGATCACCAGGCCCCTTCTGGCTTTGGAATCGTGGAGTCACCCCAGCCCCAGCCCAGGGAATAGTGGACCAGAGTTGTGGTTCAGCCCAGTAGCCCGGCAGCGACCCACACTGCATGCTTCAGAGGCAGGAATCCTGCCGCAGGCTCTTATGGAAACAAATCTGCCTCCAGGGAAAGTTTGCTCCTACCTTTAATAATTCGAGAGTGGCTTATGTTCTAAGCATGAGGGCTTATATGCCTTCCAGAGCTCTAGTTCATATTTAAATATTTACTATTATCAATTGGCTATTGTTATCCATTCAACAGCCTGACTTTCATTTTTTACTCCTGCTGCACTCTTATCTCCTGTGGCCATGAGTTCCACAGATTAATTTGTGAAAGAATTAAACCAGACTTTTTCCTAGATCTTTTCTCAATTTCCCTGATTCAGTCACTCCATAGTTACTGGACGTTTTAGAGGAAAGAAGGTACCTGTGGTTTGATCATCCAGTTGTCTTAACTAAAATACAACAAAACATTTGTTTTTGCGAACAGGGGCTGCTAACAGGGAGTTTCGCAAGGGAGTTCTCCAGGTGAAGGAGGAGCAATACAGCACCCTTTTGGGGTAAGTGACCGTCTGCAGTGTGTGTTTGTTTGTGTTTGGGGGTTACTTGCTGTGTGCTGAGCTTGTGTTTGGCAGTCTGTTTGGTTGTTTGGTTGTTTGAAGGACCGTGTGCTGTGGCTGACAGTTGGAAGCTGTGAGCTTCAAAGGAAGGTTTGAAACCTAGAAGCCTCTGGTAATTGGCTGAGCCTTAATCAGTGGGCGGGGCATTCATACAGGCCAGGGCTTTATAAAGCAGCGCACAAGCGACCAGGGAGCTTTTGCGAACAGGGGCTGCTAACAGGGAGTTTCGCAAGGGAGTTGGGAAGGGGAGTGGGAAGGGGCGAGGGTCCCTTGCCGGTTCTATCTGTTTTCCCTTTATTCCCCTTAAAAACTTTAAACTTCTTGCTTAATCAACCTTTTCAGCGGACAGGGGGCTGCAGACGGGAGTTTGACAGAGGGAGGCTTACGATGGTTAGGAAGACC
>NW_020691699.1:0-5348 GCF_002925995.2 Terrapene triunguis
TTAACACTCAGTACCCTTACAACTTAGATGCTTCTCACCACAGGCTAACTGGTTGCCTTTCAGCCAGGCTCTTGCCTTTGATCAGTGATTCAGTCGCTTGGTGGTGGTGGTTTGTAGATGGAGGTTGAAGAGAGAGAGCATGGAAAATGTCTCTCACTTTTATAAGGTTCTAGAGGAGAGCTGAGTAACAGGCTGTCATGCTGGGAAATCGACATTAGATGGCAGCAGAGTAGAGGAAACGAAAGGGGGGGCGGTCAGAAATACTGACTAGTGACCAATAGATTTCACTAGCCAATAAAATAATGGGAAAGTTATACTCTAAAATGGCCACTAGGTGGCAGCATAGAGCCATTGGGTTAGAAGGGACCGCAAGGGTCATCTAGTCTAACCCCCTGCCAAGATGCAGGATTTGTTGAGTCTCAGCCATCCAAGACTGATGGCTGTCCAGCCTCCTTTTGAAAACTTCCAGAGAAGGAGATTCCACGACTTCCCTAGGCGATCTCTTCCATTATCCTACTGTCCTTACAGTTAGATTAAATCTCAGGAAAAACTTTCTAAGTCTGCTATGCTGCAATTTGAACCCTTTGCCTTCTGGTGCTCTCTGTCCAAGAGAGAACAAAATTTCTCCTTCTTTTTTATGGCAGTCTTTCAAGAATGTATTTGAAGACCGCTATCATGTCCCCCCTTAACCTCTTCTTTCCCAAAGTAAACATACCGAGTTCCTTCAGCCTTCCCTCATATGGCTTGCCTTCCATCCCTTTGAACATCTTTGTTGCTTGCCTTTGGATCCTCTGCAGTTTCTCTACATCCTTTCTATACACTGGTGACCAAAATTGGACACAGTCTCCAGCTGAAGCCTAACCAGAGCTGAGCAGAGTGGTACTATCACCTCACAAGACTTGCATGTTATGCCTCTGTTTATGAAACCTAAAATTGCATTTCCTTTTTTTACACCAGCATTGCATTGCTGACTCCTGTAGAGCTTGTGATGCACCACAACTGCCAGATACTTCTCAGTAGTGCTGCTGCCAAGCCAGTTATCCCCCATTCTGTATTTGTGCATTTAGTTTTTCTTCCCTAAGTGTAAGCATGTTGTAAGGGTGATATAATGTACTTACACCACCCCTTTAATAATATTCAATATATGCTGCCATCTAGTGGGCATTTCTGAAAATAGCTGCCCTTACAACAGGCCATCACCTTGGATAGGCATTTTCCAAAAATGTAAGCTGGTGTTTGTTCATGATCTCAAATATTTGACACATAGGTTCATTAGACTTAAAAAAAGTTACAATTATAGAAGTCACGCTGTACAAGTCCCATTGGGCATTGTTAGCTACAAAGCCTTGGAGACACAAAATGAACCAAGTGGGAGAACCGCTGAAGTGGGACCATATTAAGAAGCGTGATGACTGAATACAAGCATTTACGCTTTGTAAATCTAAGGGGAAGCTCATTTTCCAAAGGTAGATCAAATGCACATGCTCATTCCTTCAGGTAACTGCAGGTCTCTTCAATGAGAAAATCCAGTTTCTGCAGAAAGAGGAGCGACAAGAACCTTAGCTGACGAACCTACGTCCTGGTGGCCAGGTTCTGAGAAATAAGACTCACCGCTTCAAGCTTGAGCTGTGCTGTGGTTACAGGTGAGCACCATCTTCCTTCCTGACCACCAAACAGGGGCATGAATGTGTTTTGTGAATATTAGATGGACAAGGTGGTGTTGTAATATCTTATATTGCACTAACTCCTGTTGGTGGAGGAGAGAAGCTTTTGAGCTACACAGACCTCTTCAGGTGAATATTAGCAGTTTTAGCCTCACGTTCATAGCACCATTTCACAGAGATGGAGCTTGAGATCCATGTTTTGTGACATGTCCTCAGCTAGTGACCAGGAGAGGGAAGGGAGTTTCTGAATATTTATGGAATTAATTCATGACACTTGATTACCTTTCAGCTCTTTGTTCTTCCAATTCAATTGCACAGTTTTCTTTATTGTTCCTAGACTCAACCCATGGCAGACAGAAACTGGAGAAACCAAACGGCTGTCACAGAATTTATCCTCCTGGCATTCGGGGAACTCCCTGAACTGAAAATTCTTCTCTTCCTGATGTTCCTAGTGATCTACATGGCAACCGTGGCCGGGAACATGCTCATCATTGCACTAGTTATGTCTGATCAGCACCTTCACAACCCCATGTACTTCTTCCTGGGGAACTTGTCCTGCTTGGAGACCTGCTACACCTCCACCCTTCTGCCCAGTATGCTGGTCAGTCTCCTGACTGGGGACAGAACCATCTCATTCAGGGGCTGCTTCTCACAACTGTATTTCTTTGGTTCTCTGGCAGCTACAGAATGCTATCTCCTAGCAGCGATGTCTTATGATCGATATTTAGCGATATGTAAACCCCTGCACTATTCAACTCTTATGAATAACAGGTTTTGCCTCCAGTTGGCTGCTGCGTCATGGTTAAATGGTTGTTTGGCTACTACAATCTTTGGCTTATTCCTATCACAGTTAACATTCTGTGGTCCGAATGAAATTGACCATTTCTATTGTGATCCCATGCCACTGATGGAACTCTCCTGCAGTGACACACACCTTAGCATATTGGTGGATTTCATACTAGCCTGTGTATTCACCCTGCCTCCATTCCTACTAACCCTGACGTCCTACGTGTTTATCCTTGCCAGCATCATGAGAATCCCTTCCACCACCGGGAGACAAAAGGCCTTTTCCACCTGTTCCTCTCACCTCACTGTGGTGACAATTTTCTATGGAACCCTAATGATTTTCTACATGCTACCAAAACATAATACACTCAGAGATCTGAAGAAAGTGCTCTCTCTTTGCTTCACGGTCCTAACTCCCCTGGTAAACCTCCTCATCTACAGCCTGAGAAACAGAGAGGTCAAGGAAGCCTTGAGCAAAGCAGTCAGTAAATGTGGCTTTCACAAAAACATGCAGAGACTCTAAGATAATAAAATAGCCTGAGATTTTGAAAACTGTCTGGTTGTTGAAGCAATCAGTCTGCGATGCACTGTACCTCAAAATAGCACACTGTAACCCACATATTCATCTTTTGTATTTGGTTGTGATATTTCATAAAAAGCATGCCTTGTAAGGTATCATATGTAAGGTCATGATGTGCTGAAACTCATTTTTCGGTCAAAATATGTATATCATCGTTGTATACGTCATTATCAGATTTTGTTATATGCTTGTTATTGAAATATATTAGGAGTATGGGAGTCGCCCACTGTTAGTTCTCCAGTGACAACATAGGAGGTAATCGTCACACAGGCGGGCATTAAACAACAATCATAAGCCATTGATCAGCAGGGGTATTGTAAAAAAGAAATCGACAATTCTGTAAGAGACAGTTGTGCAAGCACCACACAATGGGAATTGCTGAACTCTGTGACACAGCAAGGCCCACCAGGACATGTCTGGGCCAATATTCTTCCAGGGACATGACTTGAGAGTATAAAATAAGGGACAGCGGCATCATGAGACCACCTCTCTCCTCCCCCACCTATTCTGGAGGCAACAAGAATGCTGGGAAGACAAAGACTTTGAACTGGGGAGGTTGGTCCCAAGCTGAGAAGGGAATTCTACCTGTGTCTTAAGAACTGTAATCTTCCTGCAACATCTAGTGGGTGAGAAAAGCTGTTTGATTCAGATCTTACTGAGTCTGATGAAGTTTAGGATTTAGAATGCATTTTTATTTTTTTTCTTAGGCATAAAGGTCAGAGATAGATTTTAAGTGATTATAAGTGTTAGGTAACTATCTTTCTGTAGTTAATAAACTTATTTTAATGTTTAATCTTAACCAGTGAGTTTGTTTACATTGCTTGCGGAATCTGCTCAGATTACAAGGGCTGGTGCATGTCCACTAACCTTTGATGAAGTAGCGAACTAATTAATGAGCTTGCATTGTTCAAGAGAATGTCTTAAGCACTTTATCGTTTTAAACGATAACAATACATTTCTTGGGGTGCAAGTCTGGGGGGATTTGCTGGTGTCTCCCTCCTTATAGCTCATGAGTGGCTTGGAGAGCATTCATGCAACTCAGTTGAGTGTGTCTGTGTATGCTTGTATGCTTGTGATAACAGTAACTGGGGTGGGGGGAGATTGCTGCTTTTCTATTAAAGCATCATGAGAAACAGCCTATGTTGGAGAGGTAAGGGGGCACAGCAGTCCCACAGCTCCAGATTGTACCCTGGGAGTCCTGTCACACAGCCCCATTAAAATTAAGTTGAAAACTCCCATTGAAAATATCAGCACTCAGTGTTCTTCATCTAAGTGGAAGAACCAGGCAGGGAAGTGGCCAAATCCATGTTCCCATCATGGAGTTTTCAACTGGGCACCAGGAAGAGTGGAGACAATTTTAACCATTTTTTTATATCTCTAAAGAAGCCATTTTTTATCAAAATAAATGGTTGGACAATAAAAATACTAACTTCTGCTGCAGCCTGTATGGGGACGTAAGCCTGGGAAATCTGATCCCTCTGAAATTGCGCCTAATTCCATCCCCACCATACCCCCCTGCAAACCAACCACCTTCATTACACTCACACAGGCCAGATGTGAACAGCCAGGCCCAAGCAGTGACCTTTAGATACTTCACCAGGAATAGCTTTATAGCTCTTATCCGAGCTAAACCTGGCTGTGACTCAGCTCCAGCAAAGCAACAGCTCCAGGCTCACAGGGCCCTTGGAGGCCGGGATGTTGGGCAAACAAAGAGCTAGACTCACAAGCCAGGGACACTGGGACTGTCCAGACGCAGCTGGGGGTTTGCCAGGGGACCCGTAGAAGTGAAGGCATTTCTAGGTCCGGGTCTGTCAAACGGTCACTGACGAGGGACTCTGCACATGGCCCTGCAAGGCACCAGCTGCTCTGCTGCCACCCACTGCACAGACCAGTTCAAAGGGAGGGCACCTGTTACTACGCGTGTCTCCAAAACTCTCTGCATTAAGTGCATGTCCCTAGAGGACTAGTTATCAGAACATGGTGTCCATCCAGCCCCAGGTGTCTTGGACAGCTCTACTGCATGCAGGGGCTCTCCTCAAGGCATGATGTAACCTATGGTGAGAGGAAGTGACTACCGCCTAGCAATGAGCAGAACTCCTGTGGTGTCAAACACAGCAGTGTTGGCTCTGCCACTGTGAGCATGTCAGGACTCGGCCAGAGGGAGGGGAGCTGGGCACCAGGGAGAACTGTAGGACTTCATCACTGCAGAAAGGATTTTCTAAGTGACCTAACAGAGTTAAGCATCCATCTCCCATTTCAAAAGGATTTGGGTTCCTATCTCCCTTAGATGCCTCCTAGAATCTCAGCCTGGAAAACCA
>NW_020691700.1:0-5140 GCF_002925995.2 Terrapene triunguis
AATATAATAATATTTAGATGTGACATGTGATTCATAATACAAAACTAGGTGTGGAGGTGTTTAAAAGAAACTAAGGGATTTGGGAGCAGAAGTGCCACTAAAAGTGAATGAGACTTGTGTCCCTAAATATCTTAGATGCTTTTGAATATCTCCCTCAGAACTCATAGAATCATAGAATATCAGGGTTGGAAGGGACCTTAGGAGGTCATCTAGTCCAACCCCCTGCTCAAAGCAGGACCAATTCCCAACTAAATCATCCCAGCCAGGGCTTTGTCAAGCCTGACCTTAAAAACCTCTAAGGAAGGAGATTCCACCACCTCCCTAGGTAACCCATTCCAGTGCTTCACCACCCTCCTAGTGAAAAAGTTTTTCCTAATATCCAACCTAAACCTCCCCAACTGCAACTTGAGACCATTACTCCTTGTTCTGTCATCAGGTACCACTGAGAACAGTCTAGATCCATCCTCTTTGGAACCCCCTTTCAGGTATTTGAAAGCAGCTATCAAATCCCCCCCTGACATAAAATAGAGGGCTATATTCTCATCTTCATTACACGAACAGAAACAAGAAGTAAATATGAGATTTGCAAAAGAACTTAAGTGAAATACATAGACAAAATCCCATTGGTTTCCAATGGGAATTGGGCATCCTTCTTTAACCTTAAATCCATTGAAATCAAAGGAATCACTTCAGATTTACATAAGAACATAAGAATGGCCATACTGGGTCATACCAAAGGTCCATCTAGCCCAGTATCCTGTCTTCTGACAGTGGCCAATGCCAGGTGCCCAGAGGGAATGAACAGAGCAGGTAATCATCAAGTGATCCATCCCCTGTCGCCCATTCCCAGCTTCTGGCAAACAGAGGCTAGGGACCCCATCCCTGCCCATCCTGGCTAATAGCCATTGATGGACCTATCCTCCATGAATTTATCTGGTTCTTTTTTGAACCTTGCTATAGTCTTGGCCTTCACAACATCCTCTGGAAAAAAGTTCCACTGGTTGACTGTGTGTTGTGTGAAGAAATACTTCCTTTTATTTGTTTTAAACCTGCTGCCTATTAATTTCATTTGGTGACCCCTAGTTCTTGTGTTATGAGAAGGAGAAAATAACACTTCCTTATTTACTTTCTCTATACCATTCATGATTTTATAGACGTCAATCATATCTCCCCTTAGTCATCTCTTTTCCAAGCTGAAAAGTTCCAATCTTATTAATCTCTCCTCATACGGAAGCCGTTCTATACCCCTACTCATTTTTATAATAGTGCAACTGAGATCAGGAAAACGCTCTCAAATCAAACATATTTAACCTGGGGTTTTCAAAACACTTACGTGAATTAAGTGCCCAGCTCCCATTGACTTGAAAAGAGAGTACATATATATCTTTTAAGCTGTCTTTGAAAACCCTGGCCTTAAAGGCCAAGTTTGTATAGAAGATGAGTCTTTATTTGCATGAATATAACATAAGTGAAGAAATAGTATAGCTAAATAAAGGAAGATAATAATAAATCATGATGCCATTCCTATTCTAGTGACAGCACAGACAATACATTTATGTTGCAGGAATCTGTAGGAAAGAGGTTTTGGGCTGATTTTCTACTAGAAAGTAAGTCCCTCTCTGTAGTGTATGATGTGAATTGGGGTTATTTTTATATATATGTGGTTTTATATATTATATCATATTATATGCTAAAGGGTTTATCATAGTCACATTTGTAACAAGAAAGGAAGGAAGGAAGGAAGGAAAGAAGTTCACCAACAGAAAAATGAATTACTGAAATTTACTTGAAATAAAATAAAAATTTTACAGTGTATAGATCTTTAGAGCTCTGACAATCTACTAAATAACATGAGTCTGTAACTCTGATGTTCCCAAGAACATATTAAAGTGAGGAAAAGAATAAAAATTCACTCACTCATTTGTGAATGTAACCTATAAGCAACAGAGCCAAATCCAGATTTTTTTTTATTCCATTCTTTTAAGGAAAAATTCTCTCCGAAGTTGATGAGAGTTTTGCCTGAATAAGATTAAGTAAAATCTAAACAAGAATTTTCAAAAGGTTTTGGCGTTCCAATCTATATATCCCCGTACACATTTATCTGCCAGTATATATATATATATATATATATATATCCATCTCTCTTTGGCTCTATTACATGTATACTCACCCACTATGTCTCTCTATGTGTATATATACTTGTTTCTCCATCACTCTCTCTACATATATACTCATCCATCTAATATCTCCATCTCTCTGCATATATACTCATCTATCTGATTTCTCCATTCCCTATATAATCATTTATCTAGTGTCTCTATCTGCGTATATACTCATCTATCTAGTCTCTCTGGTATGACCCAGTGTCTCCCCACCTTTACATTAGTGATTTTTGAGGGCATAGAGAACGCAAAACTAAGCCCTAAGAAAGTTCCCAAACAGAGCGAGAGCAGTGGAAAGTTCCGTTCCTGTCACCTGAGCAGCAGAGATCAGCAGCTGAGGGCTGTTCCTATCTTCCAGTTCACAGACAAAGCCTTCCCTCTTCATTCTCTTAGTGAGACACAGCCGAACAGATTCTGAATTGCTGCAAGTAGGGACAACTGCAGTGATGCTGATGGGTTTGGACCAGTTTCCACCAAGCGGGAAGAAGACTCTCAGAAGACTCTCCTCTACATCCCCTGGGATCTAATCAGAGAAACATCCCCCAGAGCCGCCCATCGCTGGTTACACGCCTATGTGTGACTTATTGAAAGGCCTTTGGCTCGGATTTTGCAAGGCAGTGTGGATGGAGCACTGTGCTGAAACTCAGGCAACCTGGGTTCAATTCCCATCTCTACCACTGGCCTGCTCAATGGCTTTAGCCAAGCCACTCCCCACCCATACCTCACTTTCCCCCAACTGTAAAACTGGGATAATGATGCTGGCTCCTTTGTAAAGCATTTTGAGCCCTAGTGGTTGGGACACTAACTTGGGTGAGTCCCTGCTCCAACTCATGCAGTGCAAGGACTTGAACCTGGGTTTCCTACATTCCAGATGAGTGCCCCTCATCACTGTGCTTTTAGCTATTTGGGCCTGGGGAAAAAACACATTCCCCATTTTGTAATTTTTTCCAAAAAAGTTTGAATCACCTTATTTTCATATTGATGTGGAGAAAAAACAAATTTAGAAACCTCAACATTTGTCATGATATGGAATTCATTTTCCAGCCAGCCCTAGCCATTAGGTCTCCATGTAGGAGCAGGGATCAGCCCCTGGAGTCAACCTGGAGAACCAGTGCCATAGTTTGCACCCATACCCAACTCAATTATCAGCCATGGCCCTTCGCAAGCCCCCCCGTCCCCCTTTATGGGTGGTCTAGCCTGCCTCGTAGCTATTCTCTCTTGTAACTGGCCTGGCACACTGCTGTACTGCTGTATAAAATAGTACCTGTCACTATGTGAATCAGGATAGCTCTCCTGAAGTCAATGTAATCACACTGCTCTAAAACCAGGGTAAATGAGAGGTGTATCATAACTGTAATTTTCAGCTGAGTTTACTTTTATTTTAAGAACATAAGAACGGCCGTACTGGGTCAGACCAAAGGTCCATCTAGCCCAGTATCCTGTCTACCGACAGTGGCCAATGCCAGGTGCCCCAGAGGGAGTGAACCTAACAGGTAATGATCAAGTGATCTCTCTCCTGCCATCCATCTCCACCCTCTGACAAACAGAGGCTAGAGACACCATTCCTTACCCATCCTGGCTAATAGCCATTAACGGACTTAACATCCATGAATTTATCCAGTTCTCTTTTAAACGCTGTTATAGTCCTAGCCTTCACAACCACCTCAGGTAAGGAGTTCCACAAGTTGATTGTGTGCTGTGTGAAGAAGAACTTCCTTTTATTCGTTTTAAACCTGCTGCCTATTAATTTCATTTGGTGATCCCTAGTTCTTGTATTATGGGAATAAGTAAATAACTTTTCCTTATCTACTTTCTCCACATCACTCATAATTTTATATACCTCTATCATATCCCCCCTTAGTCTCCTCTTTTCCAAGATGAAATGTCCTAGCCTCTTTAATCTCTCCTCATATGGGACCTGTTCCAAATCCCTAATCATTTTAGTTGCCCTTCTCTGAACCTTTTCTAATGCCAGATTTTAGATTGAGGGAAAATAAAAATGAAGGAAGGAAGAACAAAGGTGTCCATGAGAGAAAGGACAGTGTGTTTGTCTCTCTCTCTATCATATGCTTGCATTGACTGCTTCACAGAATATTCACTGTTGAATGGGAGGCTCCTTAGAAATTTGAAGGTGAAACTATAGTCTTAACAGTGAGCAGTTTCATAGCCCATACACACTTGAAGACAACATGTTCTAGTAGATAAGGACTTGGGTACCACTCCTGACTCTGCCACTGGCCCGTTGTCTGAGCATATCCAGATTATTAGCACTCTCTGGGTTTCCCCTCCCACCCTTCATCTGTCTTGTCTAGTTAGAATGTAAGCTCTTTGAGTCAGGGTTCACCTCTAGCTACATGTCTGTCCAGCACTGTGATGTTCCCCTCTGGTGTTATCCGGACTGGTGATCTGCTAGGTCACTCCAATCCTTGACTCTGGGAGCCAGCCTTACCCTACTCTGCTGTGAGAATCCCTACTCCTGGGCTGTTCACACACAGCTTCTCACATGCAAACTGCTCCTTGGATTGTGCTACTGAATGCCACTAGCCAATATCTCCAGTCCCAGACACAACCCTAGGAACCTCCGTCTTGCAGTGCCCAGTTTCGCCTGCTGGACGCTGCAAACTTATATGAATTGGTTAATTTAACAAAGAAATTGATATGTACCAGGCTTGTTATCTTAAGGGGAGCCTCTGACACACTTCAGACCAAATGCACTGCTTCACAGGGCCACCCAGAGGGGGCAGGGCAAGTGGGGCAATTTGCCCCGGCCCTGGCCTGGCGACGGTCTGGGTCTTTGGCGGCATTTCGGTGGCAGGGGGCCCTTCAGTCACTCCGGGTCTTCGGCAGCATTTCGGCAGTGGGGGGCTCTTCAGTGCTGCCAAAGACGTGGAGCGACTGAAGGGCCCCCCGCTGCCGAAATGCTGCTGAAGACCCGGACCGCTGCCGGGTGAGTACAAGTGCCGCAGCTACCTCGCTTT
>NW_020691700.1:5240-6102 GCF_002925995.2 Terrapene triunguis
TTATAAGTCAAAACATAACAAGTCAGATTTGGTCAAATGAAATAAAACCAAGATGCATTCTAAGCTGATCTTAACACTTTCAATGCCCTCACAAACTTAGATGCTTCTCACCACAGGCTGACAGGTTGCCCTTCAGCCAGGCTATAATAAATCTCAAGGCCAGAAGAGACCACCACAGCCAGCCAGTCTGACCCCTGCATGCACAGGCCATGGAATTTCTCCATTCTATTTTTTTAAAAAAATCTAATCTTTCCTTCAAGCCTCCAAGCAATAGTATGTCCATCACCTACCTCCCTGCTACAATCCTCCAAGGTTTAGACACCCTAGTTGCCATCAAATTGTGTCTTATTTTATGGTTATATTAATCTGATTCACACCAGTTGGGGATATGACCCCACTGACTTCAGCGGAGCCCTGATTATTTCTATCAGCTGAGGATCTGCCAGCATTGGTCTGGCTAGCAAGGTTCACTGGTTTAGGCTGTGGAGCCCAGAGTTAACATGGAGGCTGGGGTTTTCAGAAGAGCTTAAGGGAGGTAAGAAGTCAGGTCCTGATGAAAGTCAATGTGTGTTGGGTATCTAGCGCCCACTGGTGTCTCTGGGAATCTCCCCCAGACACAAACTGTGTCGGGCAAGATTTCTGCCCTGTGGGCAAAGCGTACAGCTATTATTGAGGAGTCAGCAAGAGGCCAGCTCAGCACTTGGTGCTATGGTTATGGCTGCATACAGCAGAAACCATGGCTAACAGTGAGGACCAAGCACTGTCCTTCAATAGGACTGCATAAGCCCTTATGACTTGAGCGACTCACTAGTTACCTCTGGGTCAATAGCAGGACATTACATTGTTAAATCAGACCTCTAGA
>NW_020691701.1:0-2463 GCF_002925995.2 Terrapene triunguis
GCCTGGGGCGGCGAAAAAGCCAGAGCCGGCCCTGATTGTGGGGGTGTAAATACGCTATATATTTAACTCAGTGAAGAATGTATTCGCTAAGAGAGGCTTCTTATAGGTCACTTACTGATCCAGGTGATAACAGCGAAGCTCCACAGTTATAAGTATAGCAAAATGTATTTTTTTCTGCATTCATCATAATACACCTCTACCCCGATATAATGCGGTCCTCCAGAGCCAAAACATCTTACCGCGCTATAGGTGAGACTACGTTATATCGAACTTGCTTTGGCCCCCCTGCTCCTTGTCCCCTGAGAGCCCCATCCCTAATCACCCCCAAGACCACACCCCCTACCCAATCCCCCTGCTCCCTGTCCCCTGACTGCCCCGACCCCTATCCACACACCCCTGCCAGGCAATCACTGGCAGCGGCAGGAAGCGAAGCGCTGCGGCCCCAGCCCCGCTCCGCTTTCCTTGCCCAGGCCCCAGTTGTGTCGCGTGTGTGCGTGGGGGGGCGGGGTGGGGGAGAGGGAGGGAGAGTGGGGGAGAAGGTGCTGCACTCACCGGCAGCGGCAGAAGTGGAGCAGCCCGGCCCCAGCCCGCTCCACTCCGCCAGCTCAACCCCTCCCCCCCGGCCCTGCCCCGACTCCACCCCTCGTCCTCCCTCCCCTGTCCGCCCCCATTCAACCCCTTCCCCAAAGTCCCCACCCCAACTCCGCCCCCTCCCTGCTCCTATTCCGCCTCCTCCCCTGAGTGCACCATGTTACCACTTCTCCCCCTCCCTCCCGGAGCGTGCTAACACTGCCAAACAGCTGTTTGGCGGTGGTACGGCAGGAAGCGCTGGAAGGTAGGTGGAGGAGTGGGGATGCAGCATGCTCAGCGGAGGAGGAGATGGGGTGGGGGAGAGGGGAGCTTGGCTGCCGGTGGGTGCAGAGCACCCACTACTTTTTCCCCACGGGTGCTCCAGCCCCGGAGCACGCACGGAGTCGGCGCCTATGGTTGCAGGGTATAGCTGTGGATTGAGACACCAGAGAGCGGGGTTCTGCATCTGTCACCTCAATCAAGTCTCTTTACCTTCCTGTGCCCCAGGGAATAATAGTGCTTACCTCAGTTGATGAAATTGCTGTATACAAGAGAGAGAGGTGGTATTATTCATCTCACCAGGAAACAATCTGTTTCTTGAAGGTTGGTTCTTTAAACTGGCTAAATTGGGCCCAGCCCCTTTGTGGGGTTTTACACAGATGAGGTGGTGGTCAGGGCAGCTGAGGTTCTATTGGAATCCAGAAGATGTTCCCTGCTCATACTGGCTGTGGAAAGGCCCCCAAATATGTTACACTATCAATGGCATATTTGAGAGCTATACATTTTGAATGTTCTACTAAGGAGTTATAATTAGACCAGAACATGTGTTTAAAACAGTGGTCCGTGTATAATAGGACAAAGATGCTTAGAAGAGGAACATTGTGGTAGTTAGGAAAGCACTTTGATTTGGCCACATTAACAAAGCTGAGGTTGTTTTAAAAGACCTTGGGCCAGCTACTGCAGGGAACAGAGTGGGGTTGTTCCCAATGGAACTCATATAGCTGATGCCTTAAGGACCCAGAATGAGCAGTTATAAGCCCCATTCACTCTTCAGCCACTGTAGAGCACTAGCTGAGAGATGTTTTTGAATACGCTGCCTACGCTATGGCACTTTTTCTCTGTAATCTACTTGTATATTCTCCCACAAAAACTTAGAGTTTATGTTGCTAGAGAGCTTACTCCAGCAACACGGACTCTAAAAAGCAAGGAAACAACCAGTGGTAAGTCATTCAGTGCACTCCCCAAATCAGTTCCCTTTCTCAACCTCAGCTACTTTGCTTCCACCACCCACAGACCATGTATCGGCACCCTCATTCTGAGCAATTAACACAAGCCTTAACTCTGACCATGTGCGCTAGTTCTGTGTTTTGAAGATTAGTATACATCTGGTGTGGCTTTCATAAAATATATTGTATGAGGTTTTGTGTTGGTGAGTGTGTGTATAGGTGAGATCTAGTGTCAGATTCCAAATGGAGGCTGTGAGATCTATCTGTCTGTAATGTTTAGGCTTCCGTTAGAGTGGTAATCAGACTAACAACCTTAACTCTAAATTACGGGACGATAATTTCCCACATGAGTATGTATCTACACTAATAGATATTCCCGTAGATAGTGGCAGTGTACAGAAGCAGATCCTTCACCAGCCACATGCTCCTCTGTAACAGCCTAATCCCTCTCCCTAGTGCAAGGTTGCTCTTTCATATGCATTTTTTTAAAATTATGCCTTCCTGGGATTGGCCCTTTAATTTTAGCAGAATCAAGCCCTGAAGAAGCCCTACGGTGGCCATTTTGTACCTTGTTGCTGGGAGCTGAACCTCCCTCTATTCCAGCTGGTAAGCAGGGCCGGTGCAAGGAAGTTTCGCGCCCTAGGCGAAACTTCCACCTTGCGCCCCC
>NW_020691702.1:0-6110 GCF_002925995.2 Terrapene triunguis
GACGGAATGCTGCCCCAGGCATGTGCTTCCTCCGCTGGGGCCTGGAGCCGGCCCCGCAGCCTGGTTGGGACAGCTGATCGCTGAGGTGGGGCGGCTGCTCCACCCCCATGCAAGAGGGCGCTAGAGTAGGCCAGAGCGGCTGCACAGGCTGGCAGCCAATCAGAGAAGGGCCAACTGAGAGCCAATCAGGGACGAGATTAGAGCCAGCCAATCAGGGCTAAGCTAGGCCCTATATAAAGGCTGCCCAGGCGCGCAGCAGGCAGTCTGTCCCAGACCTTCATGGGAGAAAATCTGTCTCCAGAGCAGGAGACCAGCATCTCGGAAAGAGCAGTGCTGGGCAGGCTCAAGGGAGCATACTACATCTCCGGCCCAAGACCTGCCGGACTGCGGGCCCTGATAGAAAGGGCCTAGAGGGCCCGGAGGGGAAGTGGCCCAGGGACAGTTGGACAAGGGGAGAGCAGGGAGGCTGCCACTAGAGGATCCCTGGGTTGGGACCCAGGGTCGTGGGTGGGCCTGGGTCCCCCCCTTCCCTCTTGTACTGCACCTGGCCATGCGGTGGCTGAGTCAAACTGCAACCGGCCCTTGAGACAAGGGGCTAGATTTTGGGGGTTGCGGTTGGCCACCGAGGCAGGTGCAAGGACTGTTGCTAACCCCCGTCCCCTGGAATGGGGTGAGGATGGACTAGTGGGCACTGCTAGAGGGGCAGTAGCCTGAAGGACACAGTCAAGCGGTGAGCAACGCGGGTCCAGATGCCAACGGAGGACAAGAGACGGATGGGACGCTGCCAGCAGAGGGCGTTCCCCATGGACTGAGCTAATTCCCGGAGTGACCAGCGGGAGGCACCATGGTGGTGAGTCCCAACCCCGTCAAAACCGCCCAGCCCTATTGTGGGCCCTGCAGACTCTGGTCCAGACCAGACTGGGCCAGCCGGAGTGGCCTCCCTCTGAGTGGGAGAGCGAGAAGGAGAGCTAGTGGAAGGGGAAATGGAGCCCCCTGGCACTCACAGAAACTCTCTCCCCTCTCTGTGGAGCAGGGTTCTTCCCTCTGCCCCCCAAATTCCTTCATATGGGGCAGGACCTCTTTCCCTTGCACCCACTCCCCTCCCCCCTTTCCTTGGTCTACCCCCCTCCCATTCCCGCTGCGCCCAGGCAGAGCTCTCCCTGCCCCATATGGTGCAGAAAGGCCCTTGTGTCAGGGCCACAGCCCCACTGGAACTCGGAAAGCTCCACTTTTGAGGAGGTGGGGGTGGGACAGAGGCTCAGGGCTAGCTTCATCTCCTGCCCTTTATTCTCTCCTTGGCCCTTCTATGGGGTCTCTAGGTGTGACGGGAATAGGAGCCTCCTTCCCAGCTGTCTTCCAGCACCTGGGATCTGGCACAGCCTCCCAGACGGGCGCATCCTGTAGCTGAGCCACGTCAGGGAGCAGTGGAGACAGGTCACCTCGTCCCATCCAAGCAAGCAATGCTGGCTCTCAAAGAGGCTTAGCTGGAAGACCCCAGTCCCTCATGGAGGTAAGAGCCATTTACTCCTTGGGGCGTGTGGGTCTCTTGCGGGAGAAATGGCATCCCCGATGCATAGCCTGTCTGGGAGCTTCCCCGGTCCCTGGCTCCCAGTTCTGGGACAGAGCCTTCGCCATCATCCTACCACCCTAGTTTTGTTCCTAGGAAGGGGCTCTCCAGAGACGTCCTCGAACCTGGACTCCGGAGAGCATTTCTGGCAGGAGACTCCAGCCCCTGGGGCATGAAGAGAGCATCGGGTAGTCTTGATCACCTGGCATCTCCGGTCTCTAGCTCCACTTCCCGCAGCAGTGGGGTTTCTCCAGCCCCCTCACCACACCTGTCAGCCTCTGAATGTCAGAGTCACCAGAACGAGCAAACTCCAGTTCCAGGCAGTGGGGCCTGTGTCTCCTCAGTCCCTCTGGAAACCAGGTCTGAAATGGGGAGCAAGGACCCCAGGCCACGAACAGTCGGAGTGGGCAGAGCAGGCCTGTAACGGGGTGCTTTCCCCTGGGCTGCCCAGCCTGGGGCCTAGCCAAGCTGATTATAGACTGAGCCCTAACTGAGAGGCAAAAGGAGAGGCCAGCCCCTCCCACATCCCCTCCCCCGGAAGCGTCGCTAAACTATCAAAAATGAATCCAGTGGAGCCACATCTTACGCGGGGGTTAGGTTCTAAGGTCAGCGCATGTCAGGGTTCCTTCCCCACTCTCAGTGGGGCTTGGCTTTAGCTGCTGGGCCTGTGAGCCTAGACCAGGGGTCTCAAACTCAAATGACCATGAGGGCCACCTGAGGACTAGTTCATTGGCCCGAGGCCGCATCGCTGACACCCCCCCTCGCTGTCCCCGGCCCTGCCCCCAGAGGGGGCAGGAGGGGTGTGGCAGGGGCTCAGGGCGGGAGTTGAGGTGCAGGGTGCTCAGGGCAGGGAGTTGGAGAGGTGAGGCAGGGGGTCGGGGTGCAGGGTGCAGTAGGGGGCTCTGGGCAGGGGGTTGGGGTGTGGGGTGCAGGAGGGAGTGTGGGGTGTGGCAGGGGGTTGGGGTGCAGGACGGCATTGGGCTCTGGCCCGGAGCCGCTTCCCTAGAGAAATAGCCCCGCAGGCCGCGTGTTTCAGACCCCTGGCCTAGACAGAGCACTCAGGTATTTCCATCAGCCGGCTCAATGGCAAATGCAGCCACCCAAAGAAGTGAAGAAGAATGGAAGTGAAAGAGTAAAGCTGGACCATCCGCTGAGCTGCTGCAATCAAGTGAGCAGAGCCGGGGAGAGAAGAGGGAGAACGTGAAGGTGGCTGGTGGCAGTAGGGAGGAGAAGCAGTTTGGGAGCCGGGAGAGGAGAAATAAATCGTTAATGACAAATGCTGCCGGCTTTCTCTTGGGTGGTGAAGGGTTGACAAGGGGTCTCTTTACTATCACGCTAAACTTTAAAATAGCTGTGTATGATGGGGGGGGGGGTCTATAAAGGTAAGAGGTCACTCTAGGGGCTTGAAGTCCCAGATTCTTGGGCTATTGCCTCCTTCTACCAGCTGATCTCAACCCAGCAACTCCCTCAGATGGTAGCAGTAGTGAGCTCTTGTCCTGCTTTTCTGGACGAGCCACCAGAAGAAGGACACGATACATGTGGCCAAGGCAATAGAGCTCAGAGTGCCTTGTGCACATTGTGTCCAACATGCAGTAATACTCAGCAGCATCCTCGGGTCTAAGGTTAGTTATATGCAAGTACAAGAAGCTGTTGGGATTGTCCCTGGAGATGGTGAATCGGCCTTTCACTGAAGCAACGTAATTTTTTGTATCTCTGGCCCAATAGCTAATGGTTGATGCCCTTTCCAGGTGTGTTTCCGTACCAGGTCATGCTATAATCACCAAAACTGAATCCGGAGGTTTTGCAGGAGATCTGGAGAGAGTCCCTGAGCATTTTAACTTCTCCACCAGATGCCACAAATTCTAATTTTGACTGGTGTCATAGAGTGTGGGGGAGTCAGGGTCCTGCATACCTCTTCCTGGGATTCACCGTGACTCTCAGCCAGCCAGTAAAACGGAAGGTTTATTGGACAATAGGAACGCAGTCTAAAACAGAGCTTGTAGGTACAACCAGGACCGCTCAGTCAAGTCCTTCTGGGAGGCAGGGAGCTTAGACCCCAGCCTTGGGTTCTCTGCGTTCCACCACTCAGCACCAAACTGAAACCAAAAACCCCTCCAGCAGGCTCTCTCCCCCTCCTTCCCTCCACCTCTCCCGGGCAGTTTCCCGGGCAAAGGTGTCGCCTAGCCCCAGGACCTGGATAGAAAAAAAGAGACATGGAGACTTCTATAATAATACTTGGGCATCTCCCATGTCTGCAATACTGACCCATAATATCATCTCTCTGATTCTGAGGAGCGTTCTTTTGGGAATTTGCTGTTAATTGCACACACAGGGGATGCAGGTTGTCTAGATCAGGGGAATCAATTATTTTTTGTCAGGGTCCAGATTTCTTGGTCAAGGTCCAGACTCCAGAGAAAATAATAATTATTATAATAATTAATAAGTAAATAAAAAGATTTCAAGTCCATTCAAAAGTATCTGACAGTCCGCCTTTGGCTTGCAGCCCGCCTATTGACTACTCCTGGGCTTGATTGTCTCTCCAAGAGCTGCAGAGTCTGGCAAATCATGGGCTTTAAACAAGCAATTCAGTTCTGGATTTTGCACATGTTCTCTTTTATAAAAGTTAGATGAACTCCAGCCCAGAATCACCACCATTTTATACACCACAGTTTGGTGTTGCTTGACTGAGGGGAAAAAATAATAATATTCATGGAATTAACCACAGCTGGGCTCATTTTCACAGGGGCTGACTACGCTGAATCCTGGTCCCATTCCCTTTTTCTTTTTCTTTTCTTTTCTTCTTTTTATTTTTGGTCTGTTCAAGATGTAAGCTGCTTGGGACAAGGACTGTCTCTTCCTATGGGTCACACGGTGATCTTTTTACCTTTGGTAATACTTTAGCCCCAAAGTAGCCACATTCCTACAATGGAACTATTCAACCTGATTAAGGATATTGCAGTCTGGTCCTATATGGTTTTTATTAACAGCACAAAACACAAGTACTAGTATATATTATTTATATTATAATACCACCTAGATAGATAGATAAACAAGGTAGGTGAGGTAATATCTTTAAGTAGACCAATTTCTGTTGGTGAGAAAGACAAACTTTCAAGCTACACTGAGCTCGTCCTCAGGTCTGTTAGCTCAAAAACTTGTCTTGCTCACCAACAGAAGTTGGTCCAATAAAAGATGTTGCCTCACCCACCTTGTCTCTCTAATATCTGGGGACAAACAGGGCTCCAATAACACTGCATACAACCTAGATAGATAGACGGATGCATGAATGCACAGGGCACATCCAGCATGTCAGAAACACCCAATCCTTGTGCCCTGTTCAAGAAAAACATAAAACAATTTATATTCTTTTTGATCACACCCCCAGCCCATGTTGGAAAATGGAGACACCCCCACCCACCCACACCTTGCAAGAGCTCCTTTTGCCCCATCATAAAGCACAGATAAGCGCCTTTGGTGGGAGTCCTAACAAACCCTGGTGAGATGCTTGGATTTTGGTGTTCCCTGGGGTTTTGGGGTAGGGGTGTGGGGGAACTGGGGCACCTCAAGGGGACAGGAAAGAGCTGGTGCCAGGGGGAAAGGAAAAGTTTCTTGGTATTCAGTTCCAGAGAAAGAAAGTGGATGGAAGCAGGTAACCCTGTACTATTGTTAATACAGAGTGGATAGACTCCACCTGTTTCTATCAGGGTTTTCTAGCATTCAGGCCTTTGGCTTCCTCCGCAGAAATCTGCTCCCCCAACCACAAGTCACGGTTCTTGTCTGAGCTCCCACTGCCTTCTGCACACCGTGTCCCATGTGCAGTAATACTCAGCAGCGTCCTCCAGTCTCAGCTCAGTCATATGCAAATACAACACGTTCCAGTAATTGTCTCTGGAGATGGTGAATTGCCCTTTCACAGACTCAGAGTAGTATATTGTATCCCCGTCTTTGCTAATTGTGGCAACCCACTGCAGTCCCTTCCCAGGAGCGTGTCTGACCCAGGACAACCAGGTGCCACCAAAGTTGAATCCGGAGGTTTTGCAGGAGATCCGGAGAGAGTCCCCGAGCATTTTAATTTTTCCACCGGATGCCACAAACTCATAGTTTGTGTGGACTCCTGGGTGGAAAAAACAGACAGTAAGACTCATAAATAAAAGAACCGCCAACATCTTTAGCAATTAAATTACCTTTGAAAGCGAATAGAATGGATGCGAAGCTGAGCCAGTGTTTCATCTTTCTGATTCTGGGGAGAGGTCCCAGGGGGTTGGCTGGTAACTGCACGGACCCAGGGGGCTGTGGTTGTGTCTCCGAGAGCTGCAGGGTCAGGGGACTAGCCAGCGCTAAGCAGGAAATGAACTCCAGCCCAGAGTGAGCTGAGTTTCAGAGACTGGTTTTCATGCTGCTTAGCTCTTTGGTGGAAAGTACTAAGAACAGATCTAATAACAGGTGTGTACCAAAACTCTGCCCACTTTGGTTTGTACTGTTGCCAATTCCACCTCCCTTTTCCTGCCTTGTCTACTTAGACTATAAGCTCTTCAGGGCAGGG
>NW_020691703.1:0-2712 GCF_002925995.2 Terrapene triunguis
GCGTAGGTTCAGTTCCCTGCTCAGCCGCAGACTCCCCTGTGTGAGTTGGCTACGGCTATGTCTACACTGCAATTAGACACCCGCTGCTGCCAGCTGTTTAATTGTGGTGTAGACGCACAGGCTGCAGCCCAAGCTCTGGGGCCTTCCCACCTCGCAGGGTCCTAGAGCCCAGCCACCGGACTGAGCCACAACTTCAGAGCAGGGCTGGGTTTAGAGGAGTAGCGTGAGCCCCACCGTCTGCGGATCCGGGCTGGGAGGCCCACTCCAATACGCTGTGCGGTCTCGCCTGCGCCTGATCAGCCACCTCCCAGCTGGGCTTGATCCAGTGACTCTAAAAGCCAGCGAGCATCTCCGGTGGGAAGCGGGCGGGTTTTTGTGCCGAGGGCCGGAGGAAGAGCTGCGTCCGTACAGTGTGGGAGTTGTTACCTGATGAGTCGGGTGTCTGAAGAACCATAGACTCATAGACTATCAGGATTGGAAGGGACCTCAGGAGGTCATCTAGTCCAACCCCCTGCTCAGAGCAGGACCAATCCCCAGCTAAATCAAACTGTGCCCCAGGGTTGCCCGGGGGGGGGGCAAGTGGGGCAATTTGCCCCCGGCCCCGGAGGGGCCCCCACGAGAATATAGTATTCTATAGTATTGCAACTTTTTTTTATGGAAGGGGCCCCCGAAATTGCTTTGCCCCAGGCCCCCTGAATCCTCTGGGTGGCCCTGCTGTGCCCCACAGAAAGGGGCTGAGTAGAGTCTGGGCATGTGGGGTCAGCCCTTCCTGAGCTGGGGGAGACAGGCCAGGAGCCTGCAACCAAGTTCAGTTCCTGTACCACAGGTACCGTGGGTGCCCTTGGGCAAATCACTTAGGCCAGCTCTTCAAAGGTATTAAGTAGGGCTGTCAAGTGATTAAAAAAATTAATCACGATTAATCGCACTGTTAAATAATAGAATACCATCTTTTTAAATATTTTTGGATGTTTTCTACATTTTCAAATATATTGATTTCAATTACAACACAGAATACAAAGTGTACAGTGCTCACTTTATATTATTTTTATTACAAATATTTGCACTGTAAAAAACAAAAGAAATAGTATTTTTCAATTCACCTAATACAACTACTGTAGTGCAAGCTCTTTATCATGAAAGTTGAACTTACAAATGTCGAATTATGTACAAAAAAATAACTGCATTCAAAAATAAAGCAATATCAAACTTTAGAGCCTACAAGTCCTCTCAGTCCTACTTCTTGTTTAGCCAATCGTCCAGACAAACAAGTTTGGTTACATTTGCAGGAGATAATGGTGCCCACTTCTAGTTTACTGTGTCACCTGAAAATGAGAACAGGCGTTCGCATGGCACTGTTGTAACCAGCGTCGCAAGATATTTACGTGCCAGATGCGCTAAAGATTCATATGTCCCTTCATGCTTCAGCCACCATTCCAGAGGACATGCATCCGTGCTGATGACGAGTTCTGCTCGATAACAATCCAAAGCAGTGCAGACTGACGCATGTTCATTTTCATTATCTGAGTCAGATGCCACCAGCAGAAGGTTGATTTTTTGTTTTGGTGGTTCGGGTTCTGTAGTTTCCGCATCAGAGTGTTGCTCTTTTAAGACTTCTGAAAGCATGCTCCACACCTCATCCCTCTCAGATTTTGGACGGCACTTGAGATTCTTAAACCTTGGGTGGAGTGCTGTAGCTATCTTTAGAAATCTCACATTGGTACCTTCTTTGCGTTTTGTCAAATCTGCAGTGACAGTGTTCGTAAATCAAACAACATGTGCTGGGTCATCATCCGAGACTGCTATAACATGAAATATATGGTAGAACAGAACAAGGGACATACAATTCTCCCCAAGGAGTTCAGTCACAAATTTAATTAACGCACTATTTTTTTTAACGAACATCATCAGCATGGAAGCATGTCCTCTGGAATGGTGGCTGAAGCATGAAGGGGCATACGAATATTTAGCATATCTGGCACGTAAATACCTTGCAAAGTTGGCTACAAAAGTGCCATGCGAATGCCAGTTCTCACGTTCAGGTGACATTGCAAATAAGCAGGCAGCATTATCTCCTGTAAATGTAAACTAACTTGTTTGTCTTAGCGATTGGCTGAACAAGAAGTAGGACTGAGTGGACTTGCAGGCTCTGAAGTTTTACATTGTTTTGTTTTTGAGTGCAGTTAGGTAACAAAAAAAAATCGACATTTGTAAGTTGCACTTTCAGGACAAAGAGATTGCACTACAGTACTTGTATGAGGTGAATTGAAAAATACTATTTATTTTGTTTATCATTTTTATAGTGCAAATATTTGTAATAAAAATAATATAAAGTGAGCACTGTACACTTTGTGTTCTGTGTTGTAATAGAAATCAATATATTTGAAAAACATCCAAAAATATTTAATACATTTCAATTGGCATTCTATTGTTTAACAGGGCGATTCAGTTTTTTAATCGCGATTCACTTTTTTGAGTTAATCGCGTGAGTTAACTGCGATCGGTCGACGGCCCTAGTATTTAGGTGTCTAACTTCAACAGAAATTAGCGGGGCCTAAATCAGGAGTGGAACTCCCTAAAAGGGGGTGGGGCCTACTGGCATCTGAGACCCTGCCCCTGTGCCGCCCCTTTCTGCTGAGACGCTGCCCCCCACGTGCTCCTCTCCCCACACACACACACACACACACACACACACACACACACACACACACACAC
>NW_020691704.1:0-2058 GCF_002925995.2 Terrapene triunguis
GGGGGGGGGGTAGGATCCGCAGCCCCCTCCCCCCAGCCCTGGCGGTGCCCCTCACTCCCGACCTGCAGCCCCTGTTCTGCCTTGTCCAGGTGCTGCCTGGCTCCCCCATTTCGCCTCCCCCACCCCCAGGTTAATTCCCCGCTGCTCCCATCTCCGCTGCTCGAGGATTAAATGAACCCCCCCCCGCCCCCCGCCTCCAGCTGCTCTGGGCTCCCCCCGCTGGGCCACCAGGGCCAGGCTGGCACCGCAGGGCGTGCGGGAAACTGCCAACAGCCGGCGCAGCCCGTGCACACAGGTCGGGGGCCAGGGGCGCTGGGGGGGGCTGGCAGGGGCTGCGGGTCGGGAGTGAGGGGCACCGGCAGAGATGGGGGGGCAGGGCTGGGCTGGCAGGGGGCTGCGGGTCGGGAGTGAGGGGCACCAGCAGGGCTGGGGGGGCAGGGCTGGGGGGTTATGGGGCTGTGGGTTGGGAGTGATGGGCACCGGCAGCGTTGGGGGGGGCAGGGGCTGCGGGTCGGGAGTGAGGGGCACCGGCAGAGCTGTGGGGGGCAGGGCTGGGGGGGCAGGGGCTGCAGGTCGGGAGTGAGGGGTGTGATCATGGAGCCAGGGGTGGGGGGTCAGGCCAGAACCTGCTGCCCCTCCCCTCTGCTGGCTCCAGGCCCCTCACGTCCCCCCCAGCCCGTCACGCTCTGAGTGGGGCTGACGTCTCCCTTTGTGGCCCCCGAGTGTTTCTGGGCCCCCGTCCCATTCCCCGAGCAGCGCTGAAAGCCCCATTATCCCCGGCTCTGCCCCCAGCCTCACAGCCTCAGAGTGAGGGGCACCGGCGGGGCTGCGGGTCGGGAGTGAGGGGCACCGGCAGTGCTGGGGGGGGGGCAGGGCTGGGCTATGGGGGTTGCGGGTCGGGAGTGAGGGGCACCGGCAGAGCTGGGGGGGGGCAGCGCTGGGCTAGCAGGGGGCTGCCTTTTGGCACCCCTGGGGTTAACTCGGGGGGGGGACATGCCCCCCCCCAAGCCCAGGCATCCAGAGACTCCCTTTGTTCTGTTATCAGGCCCAGCCTGTGCCCCCCTCCCCCATCCGCCCCCATGGCCAGGACAAAGCCTGGCATTCAGTGGGCACCGCCCCCCCCCCCCACTGCGGGGGCGGCTGGGCCGGGGGCCAAGGCCCTGGTGCTGCATTCCCCAGGCCCAGCCTGTCCCAGCGGGGGGCGCTGTGGGGCAGAGGGGCAGGGTCTGGGGGGGGGACACACGCAGGGAACCAGGTGTCTGGCTGTGGCCCCCCACATCTCCGCGGGCTGGGCCAGGCCTGGCTGGGGCGATCTCTTTGGGACACCCGCCCAGCAGCCCCCCAGTGCCCAGATCTGGCCCCCACGTCCCCCTCTGATCCCAGGGACCCAGTTCCCTCGGCAGCCAGGAGCCAGCGGGGAATCGATGGGAAACCAGCTGGGGGGGGAGGGGGCTGGCAGGGGCTGTGGGTCGGGAGTGAGGGGCACCCTGTGCTGCCAAGGGTGGGGGCAGGGAATTCAAAGACCCCTTAGTCACCCAGCGGTTAATGAATAACCCCTGGCAAATAAACCAGGGCTCACCCTGACCCCACCTGCCTGGGGGGCAACCGGCCCCCAACTCTGCCGGCGCCCCTCATTCCCGCCCCCAGCCCGGCCGGTGCCCCTCACTCCTGACCCGCAGCCCCTGTGCATCGGGGGGTCGGGGGGCCGCGTGCCAGGCCCTGACGGCCCATTGTCCGTGGGGATAATGGGCCCCTGTGGCGCTGGGTGCCGGGTGCGGGCTGGCGCGGGGGAGAACAGAGGGGCTTATTGACGGAGCCTCGAATCTCCCCCAGCCCCCCCACTCACCTCCCCTCCCCCCCAGCAGGAGAATGAGACGGGACGAGGCCAGGGGTGAGAGCTGAGACCCCCTCGCAGCTGACTGGTGAGTGGGGCTGGGAGCCCGGACTCCTGGGTTCTCTCCCCGGCTCTGGGAGGGGAGTGGGGGCTGGTGGTTAGAGCAGGGGGTCTGGGAGCCAGGACTCCTGGGTTCTCTCCCCGGCTCTGGGAGGGGAGGGGAG
>NW_020691705.1:0-5551 GCF_002925995.2 Terrapene triunguis
TCCAGATTCACCCTTGTGCAAGAAGAGAATTTGGTTGTTATCCCTTTTCTACATAAGATTTTTTTTGGCCTCAAATTTCCCACCTGTTCAGCTCCCCCACTGATAACATCATTAGGACCAGCCCCTGAAAGCTGCTAGTGTTTTAAGCAATGTGTCCTGAGTGGAGTTAGATGACATGGTGGGAAACATATAAATGCCCACCTGAAGCCTTACCTACGCTAGAGCTCTCACCATCACTACCACCAGTGAGACAACACTAGTATTAGCAATGGGGTAGGGGAGTTTCAGAGTAAACATATCATAGACAAGGCCTTAGTGGGTAACTATGAGTCACTGTTTAGCTATGATACATGGCAGTAGGACCTAAGGCAGCATTTAATTACAATCATGTTGAGACTGCAGTTTATGATGTGTGTCCTACCTCCAACGCAATCTTTTTTACCCAGTGCAAGCCAATATAATTTGTACCATGTAATAAGTTTGCATTAATAACCCTCTATTCCCCTTACTTTTGCGGTCTCCGGTTTCAGACCTGGATTACATTTTATCTTCTCATTTTGTAGACAGAATGTCATCTAAGTACATCAGCCACTGCACTTTTAGGATTTAAACCAGAAACTCCTCAATGTTTAATTAGTATCTGACAACCTACCTAACCTACAATGTCCTCCTCAAGCAAGGGGCTGTTCTTCTGCAGTATTCTCCTTTTCCCCTTGTTCACTATAACACTGGCCCAGAACTTCAAAACAAATAGGGCTCAATTCTGCAATTGAGCAATTCCTGGAGCTGCGGAATACCCACAATTCCCAGTGAAAGTTGAGGGTACTCAGCAACTTGCAGGATCAAACTTTTAATTTACATTTTCTTAGGCTGAGAAGAAGGTAGAGTTAATTAAAGAGACATAGGCTTATTGGTTTACATGTTAAACCACCAAATAACTTCATTGTATTATCTCTCTGTGAGATATTCCAATGACTCCCTGGCTCAAGTGATTAGGCTCAAAATGCAAAGACTGCATTAAGAGTAGAAAATAACTTCATTCATTATTATAATTTCAATTAAAAAACTAAAGTAAACCACATCCACCTATAGCTGCTAAACAACTACCCTGGTTCCTGATGCATATACTCCAACAAATACTTCTACATACTTAAATATGTGTTAGTCACACTTAATTGTTTAATTTGGAAATGCAAACAGTAATACTACAGACTTGGGGTAATATTTTCAAAAGTGCCTAAGTCCCATTTTCAAAAGGCACTAAGAGACAGATTTTCATAGTTATTTAGGCATCTAAAGAGGCAGGAAGGCACGTACTGGGATTTTCAAAAGTACCTAAGCACCTAGCTCCAACTGAAATCAATGGTGTGTTTGAAAAACACCAGTCGGCATGTATCTGCATCTTTAGGCACTTACATCCTTTTAAAAATCTGACCCTAAATTACTTATGAAAATGGGACTTAGTTCCTCATTCACTTAGGTGCTTTCGAAAATGTTACCCTCAGTTCCTAGACTCATTAAATGCCATTCCACTGAAATTTACAGAAAGCTTTTCGTGAGTCTAAGATTTCAGGCGTGAAATGAAAGAGTTATAATTGCTGTAATGGTCAAGTATTGCCCTTTCAGTTCTTGCGTTCATAACTGTGCTTCCCGTATGTTATGGAGTAATCATCATGCACTCAAAAATTATTACTGTACTGGCTTGGCTACCAACAGGAACATATCCTAGTTTGCGGTTAAAGCAGAAGCTTGTGACTAAAGCACTGAATGGGATTTTGAAAAACCGATCCAGTTTTGCCACCTCCACCAGCAACAGTAACTGTGTCTTTTTGTGAACAAAAACCAGCCATCTGTTGACTCTCAGGACAATCTTTGAAATTTGTTGTTAATTTTCTCCAGTGAAAATGTGTTATCACTGGGAAACGTTGCCAGCATTGCAGCAACTAGTTCCCTTCTTCTAAAGGACAAATCCTGAGCTCTTGCAGGGCATCTTGTCCCTCACATCAAAGGCAATGAGAGCTGAGGGTGCTCGGCTCTTCTGAAAAGCGAGCCATCAATGATTTAGGACCACCCTGTTGGTTAATGTGTACTGCTTAGGCAGATGTAGCAATCCATGCTACAAAGGAAGAGGATTATTCATCATATGGGGTCCAATCCTGTCACTGACTGCATAAAGAGCCAGTGCATGTGAGGCACTGATCCTCTCACTGATGTCACACCGAGTGCAGAATCTCCGCTAAGAACTTCTCCTTTCTCACCCCTTTAAAACTCTCTTTGCTGCAGAAACTTTCAGCCAAAGATCTCTCTAATTACTCAAACTGAAATCCAATCAACTACTTTTAATTAAATTACTGCTGTCCCTAGGAACTTTAATGAGATACCCTCTGGAATGGATATAAATTATGGAGAAGAGGGGATTAGAGTTTTAAAAGGTAGGTCCCCAAGTATTTCGGTCAATAAAATGTCAAATGCATCTGAAATCCACAGAGAGAAAAATGTTTAGATCTGAGGTACAGTTCATGATGCAAACAGCTGAGAATAAAGCTTCAACCAAGAAAGTTTTTATCTTTACCCTGGATGGTGCTCTGTGCCCACAATTCCCATTGACTTCAACAGGGACAATATTTTGTTGAGTTCCATCGGGCACTTACAAAGCATTCTTTCTCTCTTCTAGTGCTGACCACCCTAACTCGCTACTGAAGTCAAATGAGTGCAATCAGCATCTTGCAGTCATTGGGTTAGATTCTCCACAGCAGCTGAGGTCACCTTAGTGCAGAGAAGAGACGTTGAGAGTGTCAGGCAGCCAGTTAATCCCAGTGCTCAGAGGAGCCTGGGGGCTGCTCGACTTTACACCAGTGGAAAAGTGGAGTGGCAGAGTGGAACTCCTTTGCCATGTTTCTTAAACTGCCATGGAGGTGAAGCAGTAGCGGCTCAACCAGCTTTATGCCAGCAGCCAGAATCCATCTCCTTTGTGCCACCTGAACACCAAAAGGGACAAAGCACAAGCCAGAGTTTGGGCCAGTATCTTGACTATCAGGTCCCTATGGAAGTCTTGGATGTTGACCTCTGTGGACCCGATCCTGCCTCTACACTGAGTGTCACTGAAGTCAGGGGTCTAAACACATGGTTCTCAGTGCCTAGTCAGAGCCTAAGATTGTAACTATCTTTCCAATATAAGCCTGATGTTGATCCCCACTCCTACTGCCTTGGAAAAGCTACTTTCATATTATAATTTCTCATGTATGTTCTCTTAGCCAGAGAGAATAATTATTTTATCTTTCTTTTCTTTGCAGTCTTTCCCTCCATGTAATTTAGGACTGACCATGTGTAAAATGTATACATTTAAGATTGTTTCATAAAGTTACTATTTAAACTTTCCACTTTTGGATAATTATGCCTTTCTCGTCATGAAACTTTGAGAAGTAATTATCACATTTTATAGATCTCCATCAAATGAGTTTTTTATGCCTGCCCGACCCGTCAGTCTTTGATCAATACCTCCAAACATTAAGTGTACCAGAGGACAGATGGTAGCTTAAAGCAGTCTGTGGGTTGAATAATGAATAAGGAGAATAAAACAGCATTTCATCTACTACAGATTATTCCCTTTAGGTCAAGTTGAGCAGCAGCACATGGACAACAGTGCGAGATATTCCATATTATTTCTATTGACACTGTACTTACATTATATTATTGCACAGAAGTGAGCTTCTATCTCTCTGTAAACTTACTTCAGCACGTTAGCCAGTCATTAAAGTGCACATCTTAAGAAGAGTTTAAATAATGTGAATTTCTTCTAAGCGTTTCAAAAAGACTCCGGAACGTAATTGCAGACAGGTTGTGGGTTAAAGATGCACTCTAAGCTCTTCAAGGAAGAAGAAAGCTATGGATGCAATCCCATGAAGTGCTAAGTGCCCTGAAGCCCATTAAAATCGAAAGTGCCTACGTGCACTCACAAACCCCAGTGCGACATGCATGTTGTGGGTTGTATCTGTACTGCAGGTTTGGATCTCTGGGGTCCCTAAGTGTACTTGCGTCTCCCTGCTTCAATGAATCAGGTAATTAGGAACCTGGTATTATTTGTTTAACTATACAATTTACAGGGCTGTAACTACAGGCGCCGCCCCTGCAGCTCCCATTGGCTGTGGTTCCTGGCCAATGGGAGCTTCGGGAGCAGAGTGCGGCGCTCCCTGGCTGCTCCTACGCCTAGGAGCCGGAGAGGGGAAATGCCGCTGCTTCAGGGAGCTATGCAGAGTGGGGCAAGACCCCAACTCTGCTTTCTGGTGGGAGCTCAAGGGCCAGATTAAAACATGTGGATGTGGCCCCTGGGACGTTGTTTGCTCACCCCTGCCCTACCCCATTGCTGCTCCCACTTTTGAACCCAGCTCCTGCTATGGGGGTGGATGGATCTATTCCCAGAAGTTCCTGCTCTGCTTCCCCCAGTCCATGTGACCTTTGGGGGCCTTGGGCCACAGGGTCTCCCCAACAAAGGTTCAGATTGGACTCTAATTAGTGCAATAATCTACCCCAGTTCTGGGTCTTGTACTTTCACTGATGTCAGTGTAGGATTGGCAAGTTTCCCCCACCTGGATCAGTGATGCACATGCATCTATCACTGCACATACAACACGATAAAAACTAGTAAGGGGGAAAGCTGCAACAAGTATGATTTCACTGTTCATTAGATAATAACATCACATTTGATGCACACCCACAGAAAAATCTAATTAGCATTAGTTTCTAAAAACGTGGTCTGAAAAAAACACCATGAATTGCTCCTGTTCTGCCACAAATTACTTTCCAATTTATTCTAGTCTTAATGTTGCTTTTCCCCATAATTATTTAATACAGTTTCAGTTAGACATAATTCTCATGATTCATGAAATCAAAAGTTAGGACTGTTATTTTCCCCTTGCTAGATGTTTTCTAATTACAGTCCTTTGCTTAATATGTCCCAACCTCATGTATATTTGAAAACTGCCAAGGAATATTTCTTTTCTCAAAATTACAGATAAGTTCTGTTTGTTATACTTTAATATTTTCCCAATCATTTCAGCCTTCATCTACCCAAGTAGTAATTGACTTATTAAAATTTCATTTTCCTGGGTTCAATAACTTGTATATTTTGAATTCACTGGCTTAAGTAGCAAGAGAACACAAAAAGGTATTCAGATAAGATCTGATAGTCGAGATTTCAGATAACTGAGGAAATAGTCAATGTAATTAGTAAACATTAGGGGACATGATCTTATTTCAGGTAACAAGATATTTCAGATCATAGAGAACTTAAACAAAGTTGTCCAGTACAGGCTCAATCCTGCACCCCTTACTCACACACACATATATATATATATATATAGTTCTATGGACTCTTCCACTGGCATTTCTCCTGCTAACACTAGGTTTGAATATCTCAAAAAAGATATACTGGAATTGGAAAAGGTTCAGAAAAGGGCAACAAAAATGATTAGGGGTAAGGAACAGCTTCCATATGGGGAGAGATTAATAAGACTGGGACTTTTCAGCTTGGAAAAGATACGACTAAGGGGGA